>NW_003804815.1:0-1492 GCF_000255335.2 Galendromus occidentalis | reverse complement strand
ACAGCAAAATCTGTCCGAGCGCCTTTGGAGGCGCCCGGACAGCTCGAACATGGGGCCCGGAGGCCCCCCTCTTTTCTTTTCCAAGGATGCAGGCCGCATCCATCACACTGACACAAATCACGTGCGGGCCCGCAGGCCTGCACGTGAGTTGGTCGATCGGAAAGACCGACCAGGGGGTATCAGTGCCCCCAGGGTCGATCAACCCCTCCAGTTGGTGGGTCGTCCGGACCCACTCCGTGGAGAGGGACTTTCCCTGGGGGAACTCCCCTGGCCAGGGCTCCCATGACTGGGGCATGCCTTCTGGAAACAGAGAGAGGAGAAACGGATTACAGAAAATCAAATATTTAAAATTTATTAAGTATTGCTATATATAAACATATATACAGAAAAAAATCGGGCGTCAAGAGGGACAGACCGATCAACCCCTGCAGCTTCACAAGGGCGACCGCTAGAGCGGCCCTCCCCACCTTCGCCGTCCGCTACTTGCTGGGGGCGGGCAACTCGGGGGAGAACCGCTCGTAGAGAACGGTGTGGCCGCCCTCCTCAGCCGACCCCCGATTCCAACGGCCCTCGTATTGGCGCCGTCCTCTGTCGCCGTCACCGACGACGCCCCGACTCTCCGTCATGCGAGACTCTTCTCGCCTCGGCTCCCTCCGTGGCTTGCGGGAGGCCTGACTCTCCCGACGCCTTCGAGTGCTGCGTCGGGATCCTTCCCCTCTCCGAACGCTTTCATCCCTGACGACCGACCGACCACAGCTACACCGGCGTGTAGATCTCCTGGTCCTTGAGGCTCGGGAAGCTTGCCGGCGCCTGCTTTGCGCTCGTCTTCGATTGCTTCTTCGTGCTGCTCGACTATCAGGCATTGGATCAGGTTTCAGAGATCCAATCGACGACTGGATAACGAAACCATGGATAACCCCCCCTATTTATAAAAAAATCTCTCGGAATAAATTGTTCCAACCTCTAAAGTATAATCTGTTAGATCGAATCATGTGCCGTTATAAGCTATGTTAGCCCAGAAAATGTAAAAAAAAAGGTTTCCTGACTACTCCGCGCGAAACCACTCGCGAAACTCAGCGCGAAACCACAGAAGGACGTCAGAGGGAACTATTCGGATCAAACTTCATTGTTTATTCCATGGAGAGATACCATTCACTCTGATCACAGTCACTGATGTTACCCACGATCGTGTACAGCTCTCGTACGCTTCTCGGCTCCATGATGTGAACTGGAATACTTCTCCGCCTGGCCACTCGATCCTCCGGTCGAAGAACACACTTCCGATCCAGTGGAGAGCTGCAGATCAGCCAAATCATCCTTGGAAGACATCTGAACTGTCTCAGAGGAAAGATGTCTCGACTCGAACCTTCCTCGTAGTACAAGCCCTCCCTCGGATTCCAATCAATCGCGGGAGCGGGGGCTGGTGATGATGTGCTCGGAACAGTTCGACTGATGTTCAAATGATTGGCGAGGTGATTCGTGATATTAATGG
>NW_003804814.1:0-2458 GCF_000255335.2 Galendromus occidentalis | reverse complement strand
AACATAAATCATGAATTACACATCGGGTCAAACAGCCTCTTTACCCCTTGACCGTACAGCACTCTAATGAAGATCGTCACAGACGAACTGACCGTGCAACGGTCCGGAGGAGAGTCTTCGTGATGGCGCGAAATTACAAATGTTGGTAACATGATATACATAAGTCTAACCGGCACAGAGCAATCGAGCAACCGCGCGAACTTACAGGGCAGGGACATTCGCGGTTCTTCTTTCGCTGTGAACGGTGATGCCTCGTTATTGTTGTCGCGAAAACAGTCCTCGAGCTATCTGGTGGTGTTGGGCACGGTGTTTCGTCCCGGAAATATCGAACTTAGACGAGGCGGAGCAGGACCGCTTTAGTTACGTGGTGTGGGGGGCCCTGAGGCCCGAAGACCGGAGGTGGGCGCAGGAGGCGTCCCGAAACATTCGGTACGAGAGTGATCCCGCCGCAGCGTTGAGAACGCTCGTGGGTGTACTTGAAGCGTTGGGCCGATCGTCGGCGAGCGGAAACACCACCCCTGGGTGGACCAGCTACCCCCGATAGGTGAGAGAAAATTGCGATATTTTTAACGTAGGGAGAGAGTTAACTAGAACTGTCGAACCTCGAGAGGGTACAATAATTGTATGGGACGTCTGAAGACTTGGCCTGATGCTGTTTTGACTAAACAAGACCTCCGACGACCGTCGGTACCCTGCCCGCCGAAAACCTCCTGGACTACGCAGAGCGGCCAGAAAGCACGGGAGGCGTCGGCTGAGTGCAGCAGACATACGTCGCCCGGCTGAATAGGCCGGCTGTCCTCATTTTTCCGGTAGTGCGCGGACCTGAGATACTGGAGGTAGTCATTGTGGAATTGTTTCCAGAAGCCGCGCAGAGCTGCCTGCTGATTTTTCCAGCGCTCTGAGAACACTATCGCGTTCGCCGACCGCACTGTGTCTGCTACCCGCTTCATGTCCGGTAGAGCCGGCTGAGAGGCATACCCGTACAACAGGTCCGACGGAGACAGTGCTCGCGGTTCGCTAGGGTCGACAACGACCGCCGAAATAGGTCGATCATTGACCATTTTCTCAATTTCCATCAGTACGGTTCCCAGTTCTCTGAGTGATAAGCAGCGCGATCCCAGAATTTTGCGCAGGGGTCTTTTGACCACCTGAACTAGTCGTTCCCAAAAGGCTCCGGTCCAGGGGGCCTTTTCCGTGGAGTGGGTCCACACCAACTTTTTCCTGGACAAGAGATCCTGGGTGGCCGGGTGCTTACGATGCTCGAAAATTGCATCAAGCTCCTTTTCGGCCCGGAGGAAGGTGCGCGCGTTATCCGACACGAGCCGGGAGACCGATGGGTTGCGGCTTATGAAGCGACGTAGCGCTAAAAGAAACTCGTACGAGCTGAGGTCCGCCACCAGTTCCAATCTTAGAGCTCGAGTCACCGCGCAGGTGAACAGGAGGATATACGCCTTTATCTTCGAGCCATCTGTTGTCTTTATGTAGAGAGGACCCGCATGGTCCACTCCTGTTACGAGAAAGGGAGGACATTGATCCACTCGAAAATGTGGAGGGGGGGCATCGGTTCCTGTGCCGCCTTCGCCTTGAACCGGACGCAGACTTTACAGCCATGAGTGGCCTTGTTAGCAATCCGCCTAGCCCCGGTTACGAAGAATCTAGATCGAAGGTGGTGCAATACAGCAGCGACGCCGCCCGAATGTAGGCAGGGACCTTCGTGAATGTGCCTGACCAGTAATTGTAATAGGAAGTCATTTCCTGGCAAGAGGATCGGGAACTTGACTTGGTAGTCGATGTGCGTCGCTTTCTCCAAACGAGTGCGACATTTTAAAGAACCGTCTTCGTCGACGAACGGTGCGAGATTGGTGAGCGCGTTCGATTTCGCTGCTGACATCCCACCCGACTCCAATTCTGCCCGGAAATGGCTTAATTGGATGTGTCTCAGAAGAGACGACTCCGCGTCCGCGAATTCCTGCGAGGAGATCGTGAGACCTGTTTTTGTTTGTCCCGCGCGCGAGACAGCCATCTTTTGATGTACGCCGTCACTCGAATCGTCTTCCCCCACGAAGAGAATTGTTTGCGAAACAGATCCGAGACCGGATCCACTGTCACAAGCGCCGCGGTACAGATCTCCGCTCTCTTCTCTCTGAGCATGTCCGGGGTCTCGCGGTCGACACTCGCGTTGAGCGAATGTGCCGGCGGACTCGACTGAATGGAAAGCCATGACGGCCCGGGGAGCCAGAAACGGCGCAGCTCCGGGGTGCCCAGTGGAGATCCCCTGCTCAATAAATCTGCCGGATTGTCTTCCGACCGCACATAGCTGAAGAAGCTCGAGTGGGCGATAGATCGAATTTCACGAATTCGGTTGGCCACGAACGGTTTCCAGCGTTCCGGCGAATCTCTCAACCAACCCAACACCGAGGAATTGTCGGAATAAAGATACACTTTAGAGACACCCTCG
>NW_003804813.1:23629-31917 GCF_000255335.2 Galendromus occidentalis | reverse complement strand
ACGGCGATTTCCCAAGTGGGTCACGGGACTTCCGGACTCTTTCATACTATCGATTCAAGACTCATCGCGAGATGCACCGGGAGCTGAATTCGGGCGGGGACTTCTCCGTCCGAGAATCCGTGGATAAGAGGATGCTTTTATGCTTCTTTCTCGTCCATACGATTAGTGTTGACATGAGTGTGGAGCGCGGACGTTCGAGATTCGAGATGCGCGTTCTACTCTCGCTCAAGATTGATGTTTCGCAGCGCTCCCACTTTGAATCCTTCGAATGCTTTCGGTAGTCGATGCGGTGGGTGGTGACAAATGAGAGAAATGATTGTTGTGGCTCTCGAGTGAGTATTGCGCCGAGATATTTCCGTGATTATATGCGCAATCGGCTCTGTGTATGCTTACTCAACATGTCCGAAATCACTCTCGTGCAGGTAATCAAGATTGCGAGCCGTCTCTCAAGCCCTCCGCAATGAGCAATCCGAAGACAAGACCAAAGCGGCGATATTCCGAGCAGTTTCTGAAGTTTGGCTTCATTGCGGTCGAGACCAACAGGAAAGAGACAGCGCCTCTCTGTCTCATTTGTCTCCAGGTCTTGTCCAATGAGTCCATGAGATCCTGTCGACTTCAACATCACTTGAAGTCGAAGCATCCTCAGAAGGCCGCCTCGCCACTGGAGTACTTCGAGTCGTTGAAGGAAAGCTTCGAGAATAGACCAAGGGTAGGCTCTTTGTTCGCCAACTCCAGGTCCGCGGCGATTCGAGTTCAGCAAGCAAGCTATGAAATCTCTCTCTTGATCGCGAAAACTGGGAATAACCATTCGGTCGGAGAGCAGCTTATCAAGCCAGCGATAGCGACATTCCTCAAAACGGTCGGTCAGACTGATGACAAGGAAGTTGCGGCATTGCCGCTGAGCAACAATACGGTTTGCCGGAGAATCGATCGTATGGCTGAAGATATCGAGCAGAAGCTGGTCGAGAAATTGCGGAGCCGTAGCTTTTCTCTACAGATGGATGAGTCCACAATAAGACAGAGCGAAGCCCTCCTGATGAGTTATGTGAGATATATAGACCAGGAAGATCTGAAGGAGGAGATGCTGTTCTGTAGATCGCTGGAAACGACAACGACCGCAACCGACATTTACAAGCAAGTCCGGGAGTACTTGTCAGAGCATAAAATCCCTAATAGAAAACATAGGTTTCATGCGTGGCAGACGGCGCACCGGCCATGATGGGGAGAAAAAAAGGTTGTCTCAAGATGTTGAAAGATGACAACCCCGGGATGCTCACCATACACTGCGTGATCCACAGGGAAAACCTGGTGGCTAGAACCCTCTCACCGAGTCTTCACAAAGTCATGCAAGCTGTGATCAAATGTGTGAATGAGATAAAAGCAAAGCCCAAGTTCGAGCGCTTATTCGAACAGTTTTGTCACGGTCAGCAAGAAGCACACGTGCGGCTCTTGATTCACACTGAAATACGCTGGCTCTCCAAGGGAAACTGCCTACGAAGGTTCATGGAACTATTCGACGCTGTCGTCGAATTCTTGAAAGACAAGGAAGAGGTGGCTCTCCTCACATCGTTTGAGGGGAAAATTCTCGTAAGCTACCTCGCCGATATCTTCGACTTTCTGAATGGCTTGAATTTGAAGCTACAAGGCAAGAAGGTCTCTCTAATCGAGGCGCAGGAGAGCATTCAGGGTTTCATAAAGTTCTTGCGAGTTGCTGCGAACAACGTCAGAGCTAGGAAACTCGATCAGTTTCTTTGGTTGAAGAAGTGTAAGCTGTCCGAGGGTGCCCTGATGATCATAGTTGAGCACATGTCGACGCTCATTGAAAATTTCAATGAAAGGTTCTCTGATCTCATAGAAATGAAGTTCCCACTTTGGGTGAGCCAGCCTTTCTTGGTAGACCTCAATGAGGCCGAGCTAGAATTCCAGCAAGAATTGGCGGAGTTGCAATCTAACCTGCCGATGGAGGGTGTTTTTAGAAATACGGGACCACGGGCATGGCTTTGTCATGGAATCAGGGAGAAATATCCAAAATGTAGTTCTCTTGCCAGAGATATATTAATCCACTTTCCGTCGTCCTATTTGGTTGAGTGCGGGTTTAGTGCGGTGAATGACTTAGTGGACGCAAAGAGAAATCGACTTGAAATAACCAGAAGAGGAGATCTGAGGATAAAATTGACCAATATCGAACCGGATATAAAGAAACTCTGCGCGGAGCAAGTAGCGCACTTCTCCCATTAAATTAGCTCCTGATCATTCTAATAAAAATTGTGGGTGAGGAGGTTGACGAAGTCTCCTCGCTAGTCAGGAAAATATATTTCACTCCTTAATATTCGTCGCCATTAAAGAGTGTTTCCGAACACATGCTCTTTTTCAAAGGTGCTGGGTTTTGTCGTGGGCCATGGGGTCTTTGTCGAGTCCAGATGTGGGTCATTGGGGAAAACTCTTGGGAAACACTGATGTACAGTTATGATAGCTAACGGCGAAGCACGAGCCCAAGTAACCTTTCAGGTGGTAGATTTGCCTGAACAGCCTCTCTTAAGCGCAAGAACATCGCTATCGCTTCAGTGCATCACACTCGGAAGAAACGTGGAGTTCGTGAATCAAATGCAACCTTCCGAGGAACACCAAGAAGAGCTCAACAGTTTGGTTCGACAGTACGACGACATATTCGAGGGGCTAGGTCGACTGCCGGGCGAAGTTCGTATACATCTCAGAGAAGACTCGATACCGGTCCAATGCCCACCGAGAAAAACTCCGGTGGCTCTGAGAGATCAAATTATCGAGAGAGTTCAACAGCTACATGACCAAGGCGTCATCACCCCGGTACACAATCTAACGAAATGGATAAGCCAGATGCTGGTAGTCGCGAAAAAGGGAAAGAAGTTGCGTGTGACTCTCGACCCTTACCATTTGAATCAGGCAGCTCGGCGATCACACTATCCACTCCCGATACTGTCGGACATTCTACCTCGCTTGTCAAAAGCAAGGTACTTTTCGGTGGCGGATGCATCAGATGGATTCTTTCAGTGCGTACTGGAAGAGAGCTCCACCGATCTTACGACATTTTGGACACCACTCGGAAGATACAAATATCTCCGTATGCCCCAAGGACTGAGCATCTCGCCGGAAATATATCAGGCGAAACAGATGGAGGCATTGGAAAATCTTAAAGGAGTCGAAGTCATTGCGGACGACATTCTCATTCACGGAGAAACTCGTGGGGAACATCATCGAAATCTCGAACTGTTCTTCAAGCGGTGCAGGGAGAAAAACCTAAAATTGAATCGCAGCAAGCTAAGACTCGGGGTGCCACAGGTGAAATACATGGGGCATATCTTGTCTCGAGACGGTCTCCTCGCAGATCCAGAAAAAATCGACATAATCAAGAAGACGGCCCCACCGAAAGACAAGAAGGCGCTTTTACGGGTCCTGGGATCCCTGAATTACTTATCAAAATTCATCCCAGGATACTCACAAATCTCTGCTCCCTTGAGAGTTCTACTAAAGGAGAAAGTAGACTTCGCATGGCTTGAGGGCCAACAGAAAGCATTCGACAAACTGAAAGAATGCCTGACAAAGGCACCGCTCCTTGCTTATTTCGATCCAAAACTGCCGGTGCTGATACAGTCCGACGCAAGCCAGAACGCAGTGGGAGCAGTTCTGCTCCAAGAGGGGCGACCAGTTGATTTCTGTAGCGCGGCGCTCAAGGCCAACGAACTAAACTATGCCGTCATCGAAAAAGAGCTATTAGGAATCCTCATCGCATGTAAAAAATTCGAGCATCAAATATTTGCTCATCCGGACGTAACAATCGAAACCGACCACCAGCCGTTAATCAGCGTGTTCAAAAAACCTCTACACAGCGCACCGAAGAGGCTACAGAGGATGCTTCTCTTCATGCAGAAATACAATTTCGAGCTACGATACGTGAGAGGGAAGCAGAATTGTATAGCGGACTGGTTAAGCCGCGATACTCATCGGACGACTCACGAAGCGGTAAATGACGAATGCCTGGTATTCAGAACGGAAATCGACAATGTCGACATCGCGCGTCTCACACCAATAAAGAATGCAACTCTCGGAAGAATCGAAAAAGCATCAGAAAACGACACGGAAGCACAACATCTGCAAATGCTCATCCGGGACGGTTGGCCGGATAACAAAGCCAAGTGCCCGGGCAACCTCATACCGTTTTGGAAGCACCGGGCTGAAATGACGCTGGAGAGGAATCTGATTTTCAAGGGTCAGGCAGTGTACATCCCCAGAGACCTCCGGCGAGAAATGCTCTCTTTGGCTCATTCGAGTCATTACAACTTCATTGCATCATGGAAAAGAGCACGAGATTGCATATTTTGGCCTACCGTCAAACACGAGCTGAAGGAGCTCTGTGAGACATGCGAGACCTGCTTGGCTCACATGCCGAACCAAGCTAAGGAACCGATGCTTCTGAGCCCGACGGGGACATTCCCCTTCCAAATAATCTTCCAAGATATTTTCACGTTCGAGAACAATCAGTATCTCGTGACAGTGGACTCATACTCCGATTTCTTCGAAGTCGACAACTTAGGCTACACAGCCACAGCAGGGAAAGTCATAAAAGCCACCGAGAAACACTTCGCGAGGTACGGAGCACCGAAAGAACTGCATAGCGACAACGGTTCACAGTTTACATCGACAGAGTTTCTGGAATTCCTGCAATTCTGGAGCGTAACACACACGACGAGCTCCCCATACTTTCCTCAAGGCAACGGAAAGGCCGAAGCAGCCGTAAAGGTAGCTAAAAGGCTACTGAAGAAATGCAGATTATACGGAGAGAACTATCAATACGCATTGCTCGATTTGAGGAACACTGTGCGGGCCGATAATTCGAGCAGGGCGCAAAAATTCCTATCCAGACAGTTGAGATGCAAATTACCGTCAATCATGGACCATGGTTTCATCCAAAATCAGCAGCAAGTAACTCATAACGAAGAGAAGAAGCGGAAACAGAAGCAGCAATTCGATAAGTCCACAAAGAGGCTCAAGCCATTGAGTCCAGGAGACGAGGTTCGAGTTCAACCTCTACGGAAAACAGAAAAATGGATAGCCGGCAACTGCACTGAGTTGATCGGACCGAGATCGTACCTCGTCCGACTACAGGACGGAACGACAATTCGACGGAATCGAAAACACCTGAGATTGGTTAATCAGGAAAATAGAAACGCCGAAGAAAAGGACGCGGTCGACCAGAGTGGAGCACAGACTCCTGACATGGACGCCACAATGCAGAGTGGTGAAAAAGAGGACAACACGATCGAGGAACGAATGGAGGTGGACACGACCATGCGAAGTTGCATGGAAATGGATACCACGAACCGAGATCGAATGGACGTTGACCCTCCGACATCACAACCGACAGCAGCTGCGGCGAGTAGCACATCGAAAAATCGAAGCGAAAAGAGAAAACGGAAAAACAACGACACACAAACGACGCAGACCCCTCGAAGGAGTGCCAGGATCAAGCGGCCAAGGATTGTTTTGGGGGTTAGACAGAAACCCTAGGGACACATTAGTAGTGCCACGGGATGGACGTTATGACGCTCGTATAGATAATCCGATCACTCTGTCTTCGAGCAGCGGAAATTTGCTCGAGGACAAACGCTCAATCCAATAATGTCAATAATTGTGAGATCCTAGGAGAAGTATTCGAAAATTTAAGAATTGTGTAATATTTATCTTGAAGGGGGAGATGTTTATATGCAGTTTGTAATTACGCGCCACACCACAAGCGCCACCTTGTGCCATAATAACAATCAGTGTCACTTTGACCTCCGACAGACTCGATAGTCATCTCTCATTGCTAGGCAGTAGAGAGCGGGGTGAGGAGTCATTGCGAGGGGAAAAGGTGCAAGGGAGAACCGCGCTTTATTTGAATCACCGAAGGGTCTCTTCCTCGAGACGCCTTTCGTAACACAGACTAGTACTGATAATTTTTGAACCGGTTGCGTAAAGGGGTGACTCTGGGGAAGCTTGATGGTCGACAGATGACGGTTTGAGCTATGCTTCGGAACGGACCCACAATTCGGAATTTTAGACGGATTGAGAAGGCGACCGTGTCGCTTCGTAGCGGTTAAACTCTCGACTCATTTTATTGGTACGATTATTCGGAGCGAACCATCTCCGTACGGCGGCAGAACGTATCACAAATTACTTCAGAACTGCAGGGAGAGAGAGATTCTCCACGGGCGGGAAACACAATTGGCACAATTGGATAATTACGAATTCACAGATTATTAACACAATTTACAGATTATTTGACAAGTACGGCTCTGAGCAGTTGTGAAGCCGAACTTATGTCAGCAGCAGACTTCGCCAAAGTCGCGCTCTGGTTTCATAGACTGGTAAACGAGTTAGGTTATCCAGAAGTACCGAGGATCCAGATTGACAACCAAGCAGACATCAAACTCATCCTGGAATCACAGCTAAGTCGGAGAACACGTCACATTGAAGTGAGGTTCCATTTTGTCAGAGAGAAGGTCGAGGAAAGAAAGCTAGAAATAGTTCATGTGCCCTCCCAGAAAAACCTCTCTGATATCATGACAAAACCAATGAACAAGACTTGTTTCCAGAGGCTGCGCGATTCCATCGGTATCAAGAAAGTGACGGACCTCAGACGAGATGAGTAAGCTTGTGATCCTCGTACTCATTATCCCAATCATCGCTCAAACATATTCATTCTTCACGTATTCCGATTGTGACGTTGCGTGCCAATCGAAGGAGATCAGTTGCGTTATCTCAGAGCAAACAAAAAGATACTTCGTCTGTCATTCTTTTTGAAGCAAGACAACGTGTGAGATGCTCGCGACACCAAGAGTAGTCTGCTTGAGACCACGTGGAGATCCAATTGGAGGTGGCGACATCTGGAGTCATTACGAGCAGAGAAACTCCTCGACCACGCGGTCGCCACCGGTCCCTAGGCCTACCATTAAGCCTACTCCAAGTCCAAGTCGAGGACTCAAGATGGCGTCGATCTTGACCTGGGCCGTGATTCTGATATCGATTACATCAGCAGCGGCGGTCAACGTGCTACGACGACGGTGGAGAAGGAGAGAATATAGTAGAGTTCAACCAAGCGCGGTTGATTCGCCGTATCAGGAAACGGTGGAGGAGATAGAACGAGGGGAGTCATAGAAAAATGAGACGCTATCATAAAAGCCACAAAAATGGCACAACTCGGAAATTTATAACAACTTCAAATTGTCGGGGCAACACCGACATACGAAACACTCAGTTTCTGATCACATTTAAATTTCATTAAGCGAACGTCGGAAGGGGTCGAGGGGCTTGGTCGCGAATCCATCTGCCGCACAAAAATCTGGGTGGCCGCCGGAACCGTCTGATTAAAAAACACGCAGAATGGGGCACTGTCCCTAGAACACACCCAATGCTTCGCAATTACATTGCAACCGAAGTTGCGAAACTCGATTGGGGTGGCGGCGGGGGCGAGGGGAATCGATGGAGCGGTGGTCTGAGAGGAGTTCGCAGGCACTGGAGTGGCCACCTCGGAGTCGCGGCGGTTCTCGGATCGGGTCGAATCGTGAGGGTCGCCAAGGGACAGCCGGTCGAGCGTGGAGTCAAAGTAGGGAAGGCCATCCGACTTTGCTGACGAACGTTCCCAGACACGGAAGTTGTGTGGCGAGTCTTTGTTCGGAAGAGCGAGGGCCGGGGTTCGGTGGAGCTGATTCAAAAGGAGCTCGAGTCCGTGAGCATCCAGTGGCGAGGGGCGCAGGGCTTGGAAAACTGAGGTTCCAACCGTTGAAATCAGTCCGAGAAGGAGGCTGGCCGAGACCGCGATTTTCATCTTTGCTCCGACGCGCAGCTTCAGGTTCTTCGGGTCGATCTCGGCCACGAGGTGTGTTTCTGCTACCTGCGGGATAGTAGCGGAGCTCGGCTCGATCTGCACGATCGTCGGCGAGTTTTCGAGGACTGGAGCGGGGGATCTTCGTGTTGGCAAAGGATCGAAACTTTCAGTTGATATCAATAAGACGTCAGCACTCGTGGGACTCGTAGAGGCGCGGCCGTTGTCGAGGGGACTTTCACCCGGTAGTCTATCGAAAATTGATCGGGTCATGATGAGATCGACGGGCACGGATCAACAACCTCACGAAGCAGACCACAAAGGAATGGCCATGATACCAACTTATTTATAGCATTCGAGTCGGGCAAATTCCGGGCAAACTCTCCCAAATTTGCACGATGCATGGAGGTGCCTTCAGATGGCAAGAGAGAGCAGTGTTCGATGGAAAGAT
>NW_003804813.1:17845-23609 GCF_000255335.2 Galendromus occidentalis | reverse complement strand
GTGATTCTGATATCGATTACATCAGCAGCGGCGGTCAACGTGCTACGACGACGGTGGAGAAGGAGAGAATATAGTAGAATTCAACCAAGCGCGGTTGATTCACCGTATCAGGAAACGGTGGAGGAGATAGAATGAGGGGAGTCATAGAAAAATGAGACGCTATCATAAAAGCCACAAAATGGCACAACTCGGAAATTTATAAAAACTTCAAATTGTCGGGGCAACACCGACAAACGAAACACTCAGTTTCTGGTCACATTTAAATTTCATTAAGCGAACGTCGGAAGGGGTCGAGGGGCTTGGTCGCGAATCCATCTGCCGCACAAAAATCTGGCAAGTAGACCTTCACTTTTGGTGAATCGCAAAGCTGATACAGACTATGTCCATCGGATTCCTCGTCGAAAATTAGGAAAAAAAACGGAGTCTTAGCTGCTGACCGCCACAGGGGCCGGAGCGGCAAACAGGAGAAATCTCCAATTTAAATATGGGACTATATGGGGCAAGTCTCTCAATTCAAGCCGATAACATCCCAGAAGGGATTTTCTGCATGCATTTCGATCACGCGAGCTGGAAAAGGACAGGGAGATCCCCGAATAACGATTTCCGTCGATTATCACTTCATCACTTCACTTCGGGTTAATTCGGGTTAACTTCTTTTCGGGTGATCATGACTCATGAAAGAAACGGGAGAGGGCAGGGGCTGTCTATATATCTTGGGAGGACGAAGCTCATCCAATAATCAGATGCGTGATGGATCCGGCGGTGGTAGTCCGCGAGCTGGTCGCCAAATTTGGAACCAAGCCTAGAGGAATGAATCGCTTCGAAATCGAGATTTTTGATCATATTGTTCGGCTCCTTGATACCGATATGATGCTTGTGGAGGACTTTGACACCCTGGGATTCGCGGGAGATGTGGATTTAGATGACGACATGGACTGGGGAGACGATTCGAGATCCTTGGAAGAGCTCGAGTCCTCAACGAGTCCGGAGACAACCTCGAGTTCCACCTCGTCCAGTTACGCTCCTTGCTCACCGAAAAGAGGGCCACAGATCGATGCTGAATACAAAATGAAAGCCTATCGCTACTGGACGGTCGCGCCGGATGGAATGACTTTCGATGAAAAAGGACAAGATCGCCGAAAACCGGAGAGCGTCATGAATCGTTTCAGAAATATCAAGCACATGAAGGTCCTGTACGACTCCGAGAGACTCATGAACCGGCCGTCTTTCAAGAAAATCAATGAACTAGTTCTCGAACGTTTTCGCGAAGCGGTAGAATCGAGTGCGATTGTTCACGATCGAACCATTCGGCTCTGGGGCAAACAAATCAAGTCGCAGATGACCCCGATGGGATATTGGCTTTCAGTGCGTCTGATTCATGGATCTACAGATTCAAGAAGCGAAACCGCATCGTTAATCGAGCGATAACTCATCGTGTTTCGAAGGATTGGAAGGACAAAGATGGCAGAAAATTGGAAAGCGGCGGAAACTTTCGTCCAATTGGCTCGGAGTTTGATCAGCGATCAGCAACTGCTGCCTAGGGATGTTTTTAACACAGATCAGAGCAGATTCGAGAAAGAACTGCGGTCTTACAGGACATTGCGAGAGAAAGGCACGGCGAAAGTAAGAGCTGTAGTGGGATCCATGAGTGCGACGACTCACTCTTACATGATTATGCCTATCGTTTCGATGGATGGAGACATTCTCCGCCCCATGTACGTATTGATCCCTGAACCGAAAGGAAAGTTCCCAGATTCCAAACCTCCGGATCCTGCGAACATCGTGTCTTTCGCCGGAAAAAGCGCCAATATGAACAAAGACTGCAGCGGAGAGACTTGAGACCCAGCAAAAATCAATGTCATCATCGAAGAAAAATTTAGGCGATGGATCGCCGAATATCTTTATTTGTGGGTCTCCCTGTCCTTTTCCAGCTCGCGTGATCGAAATGCATGCAGAAAATCCCTTCTGGGATGTTATCGGCTTGAATTGAGAGACTTGCCCCATATAGTCCCATATTGAAATTGGAGATTTCTCCTGTTTGCCGCTCCGGCCCCTGTGGCGGTCAGCAGCTAAGACTCCGTTTTTTTCCTAATTTTCGACGAGGAATCCGATGGACATAGTCTGGATCAGCTTTGCGATTCACCAAACGTGAAGGTTTACTTGTGGGTGGCCGCCGGAACCGTCTGATTAAAAAACACGCAGAAAGGGGCACTGTCCCTAGAACACACCCAATGCTTCGCAATCACATTGCAACCGAAGTTGCGAAACTCGATTGGGGTGGCGGCGGGGACGAGGGGAATCGATGGAGCGGTGGTCTGAGAGGAGTTCGCAGGCACTGGAGTGGCTACCTCGGAGTCGCGGCGGTTCTCGGATCGGGTCGAATCGTGAGGGTCGCCAAGGGACAGCCGGTCGAGCGTGGAGTCAAAGTAGGGAAGGCCATCCGACTTTGCTGACGAACGAGGGGAGTCAAAGAAAAATGAGACGCTATCATAAAAGCCACAAAAATGGCACAACTCGGAAATTTATAACAACTTCAAATTGTCGGGGCAACACCGACATACGAAACACTCAGTTTCTGATCACATTTAAATTTCATTAAGCGAACGTCGGAAGGGGTCGAGGGGCTTGGTCGCGAATCCATCTGCCGCACAAAAATCTGGGTGGCCGCCGGAACCGTCTGATTAAAAAACACGCAGAATGGGGCACTGTCCCTAGAACACACCCAATGCTTCGCAATTACATTGCAACCGAAGTTGCGAAACTCGATTGGGGTGGCGGCGGGGGCGAGGGGAATCGATGGAGCGGTAGGTCTGAGAGGAGTTCGCAGGCACTGGAGTGGGCCACCTCGGAGTCGCGGCGGTTCTCGGATCGGGTCGAATCGTGAGGGTCGCCAAGGGACAACCGGTCGAGCGTGGAGTCAAAGTAGGGAAGGCCATCCGACTTTGCTGACGAACGTTCCCAGACACGGAAGTTGTGTGGCGAGTCTTTGTTCGGGAGAGCGAGGGCCGGGGTTCGGTGGAGCTGATTCAAAAGGAGCTCAAGTCCGTGAGCATCCAGTGGCGAGGGGCGCAGGGCTTGAAAAACTGAGGTTCCAACCGTTGAAATCAGTCCGAGAAGGAGGCTGACCGAGACCACGATTTTCATCTTTGCTCCGACGCGCAGCTTCAGGTTCTTCGGGTCGATCTCGGCCACGAGGTGTGTTTCTGCTACCTGCGGGATAGTAGCGGAGCTCGGCTCGATCTGCACGATCGTCGAGTTTTCGAGGACTGGAGCGGGGGATCTTCGCGTTGGCAAAGGATCAAAACTTTCAGTCGACGTCAACAAGACGTCAGCACTCGTGGGACTCGTAGAGGCGCGGCCGTTGTCGAGAGGAATTTCGCCCGGTAGTCTACCAAAAATCGATCGAGTCATGATGAGATCGACGGGCACGGATCAACAACCTAACAAAGGGACGTTGAAAACAACGGACCACAAAGGAATGGCCATGATGCCAACTTATTTATATCATTCGAGTTGGTCAAATCAGGGGCAAAATTGCCCTGATTGGCACGATGCACGGAGGTGCATACCGACAGCATAAGAAAGAACAGATTCGATGGAGAGTCAAGCTCCAATCGGAAGAGTCGTATCGAGACGGTACGGTACGGTGCCATACCGGAGAAAAACTGTTCGAAAGCGCATTCAAGTAGCAGCGCTCTCGGTGAACGGGTGAATTTCGCGAGTGGATCTTCGATCTAGGTGGAGAATGATGGAAATATGTAGCTCTTGACCCACTCGGGGATACCCGATGTAGGAAGAAGTGTTATATCCGTGTAACAGTTTCCAGTCTTCCGTGTCTAGAATGTAGCACGTCCTAGATAGCTTCTCTCTCCTGGCTACGCGGACTGTCATAGCTTCCTTGTCCGCTGTACTATAAAAGCATACGTCTATGTAATAAAGACACTCTGGCTGGTTACTCAGGCTATCCTGGTTGCCGACTTCGCTTGACGTGTTCTCAACCGAAAGTCCCGTGTATTTATTCAACATCGTGAATCCCTCCACACCGTATCTACCTCACAGCTGAATTTTGACTGAGCATTCGACTAGTGGACCATCAAATTTCCAACAGTTCCGATCCACGAGATCAGATCCCCACTTTGGCTGAACAGTATTCGAAAACCGCTGGGTTTCGCGCCTCAATTTTTTCCCTGCGGCCAGTAGAGGTCCGAAACTCCCCAAAAAAGAAAATAAATCAGAGGGAAGACACGTGGGGACACCGCATCTCTGGCATCGAGAATTCAACGAATTTCCGAACTTTTTCGTCTCGGCGAAAAAGTCCTCCCAGCAAGTCCAGAATCGGCTGACTCGACCGGAATCATGTGGGATTGCGAGATCAGGACGGGAACTGAGCGCAGAAAATAATTTTCCCCCATTGCGAGGGCACGGAGTATGTTCATTTTCGAGCATCAGCGATTGAGGGGGGAAATTCATAAAAATTGTCGTAAAAGAAAAAAATCAATTTTGTTCTCGCAGGTGCAAGGGTGGCTGGGGGATGTGGAAAATGCGGTAATCATGGTTCCCCCGCGACTTTCAGAGTCTTACGAATATTTTCAAACCCATAACCGATCAAAATTCCGGGATCGATTTCCATGGACTTTTGTCCACCTAAAATTCGATTTGGCCCCACTGTGCGACGATGCCTTTTCCAACAAAGAATGCTAACGGCATTCTCGAAAGGCTTCTACACGGAATACCTGGCGTATCTTCGGACAGCTCACGCAAGACGACCAGTCGACCAAAGTTCTCTGCGGGAGGGCTAAGTGTGCATCCTGGAAAACGAAGACATGCCGAGAACTCGATGGCCGCTGGTCCGAGTGATCGAATTACAACAAGAATCGATGGTGCACAATCTGATTCGGAAATGGTCGAACCCTGACCAGGCCGACGAAGCTGCTCTAACCATCAGAAGAAGCTGCGGATCCGCTGCGATAAGTCAAATATCCATATTTTTTTTCTTTTTTTTTTTCTTCATGGAGGTTAGGGAGAAATGCGTTCACGCACGCACGGGCGGAGGTGATGTCAACGCTCTCGGGGACCGGCAGTGTAGGACTCGCACCTTGCGGTGAATACCAACTAAAAACCCTTATCCTCTGTAACCCTTCTGGGGGAAGGGCGGAAAGGAGCTGGGACCGGCCTGGTGGCCATTACTTCAGCTCCCCCCCTATTGATGCTGACGTCCCTGTTTCTTCACGCACAAAACAGTGAAAAACGTGATTGTTCAGTGGGCTGATGGCGATGCCCAGCGACGATGAGGGGAGGTGGCCGTTTTCGTCGAGAGAAGGCCAAAACGCGGCGATGACGACCCTGCTTCTTCACGCACAAACAGTAAAAACGAGATTATTCATTGAGCGACTGGCCGCGCGTCACCTAGAGTTGTTGCGGCCGTCTGCGCGAGTCGCCATTCATCGTGTATGCGGTCCTTCCAGGCGATTATTGACCATGCGAGGCCTGCCACCGACCTCCACTCCTCCGAGCCCCTGAGCATGTATGAAACCAGCTCTGGACACGTAGCGCCTTCCGCAAAGTTGGCCTTTCTCCGAAATTCTTCTCTGATGTCTAGCGTCCCGTTGCAGACCCCGAAACTGTGTGCGGCGTCATCCTCCTCCCCCGAGGCACACAGCACGCAAGCCGGCGAGTCCATCTTCCCGATGCGGAACAGGTATTTGGCGAAGGAGCCGTGTCCTGAGAGTAGCTGCGCGAGGGGATACGAAAGGTTGCCGTGCTT
>NW_003804813.1:13277-17825 GCF_000255335.2 Galendromus occidentalis | reverse complement strand
GCCCAGATCCGGGATGAGTCGGGACGTCCAGTATCCTGGCTGGCCGGGAGCTATCCCCGACCACCTGAACTGCCAGGCGGCGATCGCATCTTCCCTCGTGAAAGAGTCGGCGTCGGACTCGTCCCCGTCCCTGTCCTTCCTTGCGAGGATCAGCCGGGCGCGGAGATCGAGCGGAAGGGTGCCCGCGATTACTTGCGCTGCGACCGTGGAGGTTGTGCGCTTCACCCTAGAAACCCGGATAGACATGGGTCCATGGGCTCTGTCCAGCATTCTTCTAACAGTCTTCTTAGGGATAGTCTCCGCCCAGATAGGGGCGGCGTAGAGCACTATGCTGTCCGCGGCGGAGGCGAGCACCCTATTGCGATGGTCCCCGACCCCCCGGCACCTAGGAAGGAGCCGTGCGATGGCGTTCGCCGCCTTGAGGGCCTTCTGCGAGGCGTATCGAGCATGCGGGGTCCCCGTGCGGCCCTGACATGAGGCCAAGGTATTTAACGGTTCGCTGGAAGGAAACCTTGTGGCCGTCTATCCGCAAGTGGATTTCCCGTTGGGGAAGATGCTTTCTCCCGTTGAGGGAGATGGCAACCGATTTCGCCGGGGCGAGGACGAGGGAGCGCGTCCTCATCCAAGCGCTTATGTCGCTAAGAGCACAGTTCATCTGTCGTTCAAGCAGAGCTGGGTCCCGCTGGGTG
The DNA here is from genome assembly GCF_000255335.2 of Galendromus occidentalis. Taxonomy (NCBI): domain Eukaryota; kingdom Metazoa; phylum Arthropoda; class Arachnida; order Mesostigmata; family Phytoseiidae; genus Galendromus; species Galendromus occidentalis. The sequence continues at coordinate 17,136 of NW_003804813.1, read as the reverse complement.
ATGAGAACGACAAGATCGTCGGCGTAGGCGACCGAGGTGATGTTCGGGGGGTGGGGCAGGCGGAGAACCCCGTCGTAAACGACTTTCCAAAGGGTGGGACCCAGGATTGAGCCCTGAGGAACCCCAGCCGAAACCGGGGACTCCTCGCCCTGAAAGACGTTCGAACGGAGGGAAAGGTAGCTGTCGATGCAGCGTCGGAGATACGGGGAAATGCCCGCGGCGAGAAGACTATCATTGATGGCGCCCCGAGACGCCGAGTTGGAGGCGTTTTTAACGTCCAGAAGAACCGCGACGCAGTGCCCCAGTGACCGAAGGGGAATCGCCCGTTGGCGAGCGGCGACCTCGAGAACCTCCCTAATCGCCCCCGCCGTCCACAGGGAGCCCCTGAAACCGTACTGTCGATCCCACAGGAAGTCAAATATCCATAGGTGGCTCTGTTAGAGATAGAACCCCTCGGTCAAGCCGACCGAACATCGAAACGTCAGAAAATTTAGGTAGGTAAGAAGACACTCTCAGAAGACAATCCATCAGGGGCAGCGGGGCCACCTTCAGGAATGCCATTTCACCATCGAGCAGAGAGGCGGCACGAGACCGCGTTCAGAGAAATTCACGACGATCCGACATGCATATAATTCATCAGTCCTCGGCTGTCCTCGGGGGCCGGATCGATAACCCGGATCCCGGTAAAGACCGGCTTTTTGGAAGCGGCTTCCGCGGAAGACCGACGAGCGCGTCGGATACGTCGTTCCACGAGCTGGTGACGCGTCGGAGTGCTGGGTCCGATTTCTGAAAAACTGGACCTGATAGAAGAAATTTGTTAAGAAATTCGGTTTCAGCGCCCTCGGTTTACCCCAAAATAGCTATCACTTTCGTTGTGACGCGATTTTTTTTTTCGTCGGGCTTTGATTCTCATTGGCGTCAGGGGAGGCTGTAGGTTCTGTCGTCGTAGCGGTGGGAGAGTACCGCGGATATTCCATACGAGGATGCGTCGGTTGCCAGGAGTAAGGCCTTCGAAGGATCGGATGGTCCCAGCACTCTCAACGAGCACATTCCCGCTTTTATCGCCTTGGAAGCATTATCCATGTCTGGTGACCAAACGAAATATTTGTTCTCCGCCTTGAACGCTCTGTACTGCGGGTGCGCGATATCCGCCAGTTGCGGCGCGAAAGATGAATAGAACTGTATCGTTCCCATGAAGCTTCTCAGTTCCGACACTGATTTCGGAGTTGGAGCATTTTCGAAATCTTGTCATCACCCTTGTGAATTTCCTGGTGTTTCAGACGGAAACCGCAAAATTCGATGTCTACGATCACGACTTCGACTCCTTCAATCCCGGCAAGGATACCCTCAATGAACCCCTGCCAAATGGCTGGCGCGGATGCTAAACCATTGCACATCCGCTTGAAACGATACAGCCCCCGGTGCGTGTTCACGGTGATAAATTTGCGGTCTTCTCCTCGTATGACCATGTGAAGGAAAGCGTTCGTTCCCAATTTCGAGAAACGCTCCCCAACTCCGATATTGTCAAGAGCACGTCTCATGTTCTTCAGAGGGTGCTCATCGACGACCAGGATTCGGTTCCAGCCGACTTTGCAATCTCCGCATACTCTCGCTCTTTTCCTCACGTCTTGACCCCTCCCTCGGATCGCGATCACCACCGGATGAGCCCATTCACTAGCGTCTATTTTTTCGATGTTGTCGAATTTCTCCAAGTGGTCGAGCTGTCGAGCTCTTCGTCATCTAGAGGTGAAAGGGGGAACTGGCCTGGGGAATTGGCCGCGGTCGAAAGCATGATGGCCTTGGGTTCTCCCTTAAGTGTAGTGTGGCTTCGATGCTGCGAATTTCGCCGATTCCTTCCTGCGTGAGTTTGGGGTACTTCGGAAGGAGATTTTCGGCCTCTCTTCTGAAATCAGTCTTGTTGTGGTGGCAGTCGTCGAGTTCGAGAATATTCGCCTCAAACGTTCGCAAAAAAGATCTCCCGAATAGGGTAGGGAGTTTCGGTCGATGCACAAGGTAAAGCTCAAGGATGCGGGATTCGTTCCGATAGGTGACAGGAACGATAACATACGAGCAGGGTTCGGAAGTCTCCATCGTTGCCGTCCGGAGCTTAAGGTCTTCTAAAGTAGCTTTCCATCCGGAAATTGTTCTCAAAATTCGTGAAATTCCGTCGTCGATTGATAGGTTTTCTCGGCTATCTAGCCCACTAGCTCTGGCTGCGGTGAGCTCGAATCGATGCTGCGCTTGATACAACTGGGACAACGGCTAATAAAGACGAACACTGCTTGGTGTGAAATACCAATGGCTCCCCCCACTAGTACTGATCTTTATTATGCCTTATATAGTGCTGCAACGAAAGGGGCAAGTCAGTAAGCCGTCCACAGCAGTTATGACGGTCACTGAACTTACACTAAGTTACAGAATACTGAAGTCATTGTTCCAGCGTCCGGTCTGGACACCATGAGTCAACTCATGGTCATTAGAATTTTTCTGGGTAGCTACTTTATCCCATCATCGATATACCGCTCCCTGTGCCCAGTTCCATGGGCAGGTCTCGATCATATATGGACGCATTCACGATGATTGGCGATCTGTCGAGGCCTTCCACGTAGTCGAAAAGAACTTCTTCGAGGTGCTGCTGAGCTTGGGGTTTTCTGCATATGGAAGCGAGATGACCCTTCACTCCACATCGGTGACATTCCGATTTCACAGTGCAGGCGGGAGCCAAGTGGTCCGGATCGTCGCGTTGATAGCAGGTGAGGCCCTGTCTCTGATAGCGAGAACTTTATGAGAATCTTCTTCCACTCGAAGAGTATCGACTTCTGTTGCCGACTTGAACCTTATGGACATCCTCGGCTTCGACGATGTGCACCTGAGAATCTTGTAGTTTCGCCGATGCCTTCCTGGCCGGTTCACGACAACTCGGCCGCGGGGACAACTCGGCCGCGGGGACAACTCGGCCGTTACGACTACTCGGCCACCACGACAACTCGGCCGCTACGACTACTCGGCCACTACGACAACTCGGCCACGATGGAGGTTCAGCTGGTTTACCGTAGACTGGGGAACGAACTTCGAAGGGAGACTCGACTCGATTTGCTTGGAATCAGTGCCTCTCATGACTTCATAAGAAGCTGTCAATTATCTATTGAAGGTAGAGCGGTCACTTTCACAACGAAGTTCTGAGGATTCATCTCTCAAGGATTGATTTTGTACGTGTGGGCAACGCCTCTCATGGTCTCTGTTAAGGTATTCGTGTCCACATTTCCGAGGACGCGCAGAATCTTTTGGTCGTTCTCGACGTACTTATTCTTCTTGCCCTCCGAGGTATGCCCAGCTATGTATCGTTCCCAGTCGGCATCATGGTTCATGGTTCATGGTTTTATTGATCCATATGTTCCCGTGATACTATATCACAGGTTCATATCCCTTTTATCTCAGGGGCGATTTCTCAGCAGATCGGTCGGGTCTCCTTTTCCCATCGCTCTAGTAGTTCCTTGGTCTTTCGCAGCACTCCACGGTCCAGGAGCTCCTGGAGTCCCAATTTCTTACGGAGTTCCTCTTCATTGAAGTGATGTGGGGTGCATTCTAATAGCACGTGCTGGATACTTTCCTCCTCCATCCCACACCAACAGCAGTACGGGTGGATGTTTTGGAACTTACTGCGGTATTTCCGAGTCGGCAGCATCCCTGCTCTCGCTAGTGCGAGTAGGGTACTGCCTCTTCTATTGTTATACGTGCCGACTGCGGTCAGTCCTCGTCTCTCTTTATACATATTGTATATCTGTAGGCTTGGTTTCCGGGACATCCCTTCTCTCCATGCCTTGTCCTGCGTTTCCCGGACTTTTAAGTTCACTTCCTT
>NW_003804813.1:1072-13257 GCF_000255335.2 Galendromus occidentalis | reverse complement strand
TTTATACATATTGTATATCTGTAGGCTTGGTTTCCGGGACATCCCTTCTCTCCATGCCTTGTCCTGCGTTTCCCGGACTTTTAGTTTCACTTCCTTGTAAAATTTACTTAGAAGTGGACGTCCTTCGTTAGTGTATACCACGGGTATTTCCCCATCAAGGTATTTTTTACGTAGGATCTTCAAGCGTTTGACTGCCTCGGTGTATGTGTCGGTCAGTGCCATCATTGACAGGATCGCTCTCGGCCATCTATGTGCCTCCATTGAACTTATCCTAGTGAAATATCGGATCCTGCTCTGAGCTTCTCTTGCCTCGAATGATGACCAGCCTATTTCTCCTTGGATGAACTCGTTGGCTACCTTGTATCCCGTAATACCCAGAGCCCATCGACCCGCAGACATCTGCGTCTTTTCGAAGTGAGCATTCAGCGCTCTTTGGTTCCTCGAGGCTAGTACCGCATTGGCGTATGTCAGCGTCGGGACCGCTGTGGCTTTCCATTGGATCTTGGAAACTTCGAATTTATCGAACGTCCATAGGCATTGTGCGTGCATTCTTTGCAACGCCACTTCCGCCTTTTTTCTCAGAAATAGCTCATGTTCATGGAGATAGTTAGGCTTGTCGGACAGAGTTATTCCGAGGTACTTATATTGATCTTGTCTCTCGATCTCTTTCTGTTGTATAAACATAGGAGTCGGTTGTCCCAGATTCTCATCATTGAACACCACAATGGCGCTCTTCGTGGGGTTGAAATTGAGTTGTACTTCTGTACCAAACTCGGATACCACATTTAGGAGAATTTCCATTTCCTCATAGCTTTCGGCCATTAGGAGTAAGTCATCGGCGTATAGTAGCCCAGGGATCTTTATCGACTGTACCGGATTGGTATTCGTTATCACCTCGAAACCACATCTCGTCCATAGGATTCTTGATTCTAGTTCGGCAATATATAGGGAGAATAGGACGGGGGAGAGGGGACACCCCTGTCTCAGACCTATATTAGTTGACATCCTTTCGGACTCGACGGTGCCAACTTTTATAACGATCTGATTATCCGTGTATATTATCTTGAGTAGTTCTACCCAATTCGAATCCATGCCAAGGTCTGATAGTCTTTCCCACAGAAGTTCTCTCCTAATTTTATCATAGGCTTTCGTACAGTCAAGGAAGCAGCAAATTAGTCCTTTCGACTGTCGCCTTGCGAGTTCGATTGCTGAGGTTATAATGAACAGATTGTCCTCTCCCCTCCTGCCTGGTCTGAAACCATTTTGCACCTCGCCCAGCACTTCTTCGTCTTCAATCCAGTCATTCATACGTTTGACAATGATTTTCATGAAGATTCGGTACATAACTGATGAGACCGTTATCGGCCTGTATGTAGTGAGCTCTCCCTTGGTTGAGTTCGGTTTCTCTATCATCGAGACTCTCCCGATTCTCCAGTCTGACGGAATCTGCTCGGCCCCTCTGAATAGGTCATTGAACATCCGACACATCTGGTTTATTCCAAGTTCTGAGAGCTCTTTCAATACCGAAGCCGGTATATTATCCTCTCCGGTAGCGGTTTTGACAGAGATCTGCCCGAGGATTCTCATAACTTCGGTTTCGTCTGTTGCGATATTTGTCGGGGTGGCCCTCTCTACGGGTGGCAACGTACCCGTTCGCGGTCGTGGTTCTGCATCCAGAGTCAGGGATCCTACCTTTGTCAGGTATCGACTCAAGTTCTCTTGGGTTACCGTTTCACCGCTCGTATCAATTACTTCTTATCTTTGCTATGCTGTACGCTACGGATCCCGTCGATGAAGTTCAATATGCCAGGATGTTCGACGCGGATTGGCGTTGGAGACTTCTATGAGCTGCCTCCGCGTAATTGTTGGTGCGACTGTCCCCTCGCAGTGTGCGCTCATAAACCGTCCACAGAGAGACTGGAAACAAAGGGTCCCGCCGTGCCAGAAAACCGTCGTTGTGAACTCGAAGACGACCAATGTACGTGTCTTCGAAGTAGTCCAGGACTGGTTGCAACTGATCTGGCAATTCGTTCCGGAGCTCTCTGAGAGCGTCCTCGAGCCTTTCCGGAGGAACGAATGCGAGTGCGGAGATCATTTTGGCCTTCAGTTCGAAGTCCGACACGTTGCGATACCGTTTGCTCAGCCCGTTAGCCGCAACTTGTTTTTTCATGTTTTTTACGAGGTGGAAAAAACAGCCTTGGAGCAGAGCGTCGGGGATATGGGAACTGAAGGCATTCATCAGGGTCTTCTCATAATCCATCGATATGCTTGTTGGATTGAATGTAGGCCACTCGAGCGAGAGCAGGTCGATCATCTGGAATCAAAGATCGGAAGCCGGGTTGTTGTGTTGAACATTCGTAGCGCGCTTTCCAGAAACAGCGTCAACGAGCTGTCAGTCAATAAATGATCGATCATTCCCGTTCGGACGGTCTTGAAAGGAACAGCGTGTCATCACTGAAACTAGGTGTGAACCGTAACACGGGTAATACTCGGAATATAATTCCGGTCAAGGCCCTCGACTCAGTTGTGGCGCTCGGCGAGGATGGCGAATACTTGAGAGGACTGATTCGGGGCTAAACTAAATGTCCCATCACAGTAAATCTTTGAAACTCCACCGATCCACGAGCCCGTGCTCTCTCTGCCGAAGAGAAAGCTTCGATTAAGATCGTCAGACCCGGAATCTCCGAGCACGAATCGTTCCCCGACTCCCGGAGTACTTTCGTATACACCATATTCTTCAGGAATGACAATATCCCGACGATCCGTGTAGTGCATCGAAGGTATTCTGGTTCGTTACTCTCTGCTTACACTCTGAATTGTTCTCTATAACGATCGATTCGACTCGAGGCCTCCATTGACCGCCAGTGAGTAACTCGCGCGAATTCTGTTGAGTATCTGTTGCGGTGCCTCTTGAGTATCAACTGCTCGGCGCTTCATCGCCGCTTGCTTCTGTAGTACTTCAATGGCCGCAGAGCTCGGCAGGTCGGTATGATTTCCTCTCACAGTGACCTCCCCTGTCACGACAGATGTATGGACTCGGGCTAAGCATTTTTGACTTTTGCTTCCCTTGTGCTGACAACGCCAGAACTCTGTCGATAGATCTTTACTCATCTGAGCAGAAACGTATAGATGGCCATCTTGGGCTAACTTGTGTTTTCCGCGTTAACTTCCAACGGTGGCTTCCATTTTCGTCGCGTGGAGTCGTAGTGGCCGAGTTGTCGTGGTGGCCGAGTTGTCGTAGTGGCCGAGTAGTCGTAGAGGCCGAGTTGCCCCCACGGCCGAGATGTCGCGGTCCGCACGCGCATAAAGCAGCTCGGTCTGCCCTTCGAAAAGTCGTGAGCGTGGACACCATGGCTCTTCGGACGAGGAGGAAGGGATTCTCCTTGAAGGAGAAACTTGAAGTCCTCGAAGAATTACGCCCCGGCGTGAGGAAGGTGGACGTGGCCCGGAGATTCGGCATCAGCAAATCAACGCTTTCTACCTTCCCTAAGAATCGTCAGAGACTCGAAGAAGAAGGAGTCGAGTTCGACCCTGAGAGAAAAAGATTGAGGACAGCCAAATACGAGAGAGTCGACAAAGCCACGTTTCTGTGCCTTCAAGGGATGCGTTCAAACAACGTCCCCGTTTCAAGTCCGCTACTCCGCGAGAGAGCTGTATTGTTGGCGAGATCCCTCGGTCATCCAGACTTTCTAGCCAGCGAGGGCTGGCTGGCGCGTTTCAAGGAAAGATATGGAATTCGCGCCAAAGTTCTGTGCGGAGAGTCAAGTGATGCCCCCATCGAAAAAGCGAATGAATCGAAGGACAGGTTTATAAGAGAAGTTATGTATAGCTGCTTACTCTCCAGATGATGTGTTCAACGCTGATGAAGCGGGTTTGTTCCACCAGTTGTTACCGGAGCGAACGCTGACGATGAAAGGCGACGCTTGCGAAGGGGGTAAAAGTCGAAGCTTCGATTGACGACTTTGATTGTTGTCACGCCAGCGGCACAGAGGAACGGAGGATTTCAATCGTCGGGAAGTCTGCGAAACCCCGATGTTTGAGAGCGCAACGCGTGGATGACGCGAGATCTCTTCACCGAGTGGTTGATCAGGTTCGACAAAGACATGCGCTTGCAGAAAAGGAGCGTTCTACTCTTGATCGATGATTGCTCAGCGCACATGAGTTTGCCGCGCATGTCGAATATACGCGTCGAAAACTTTCCCCCTAATTGCACCTCGGTGCTTCAACCCTTAGACTTGGGGATAATAAGGGCCGTGAAAGCTAACTATAGGAAAGACTTGGTTCGGCGTATACTGGTAAACTTGGAAGTCGGCTCCATGTCGAAGCTTGACGTGAAAGCGGCCATGGATATGATAGCTCACGCTTGGTCAGACGTCGAGTCGGAAACAATCCGGAAATGTTGGAAAAACAGCGGCCTGCTTGGTCTCTGCGCCGCTCCAGACGAAGACACTCGTGAAGACTCGACCGATCTTTCTGGATTCTGGGATTACGAAATGCAAGGCATGAGTCTACCGGATGGATTTTCCCTCGAAGGCTACATAACCGTGGATGACGACCTCCAAACGTGCGAGGTTTCGACCGAGTCGTCGATTCTCAGAGAGGTTTCGAAAACCGGGATGTCCGAGTCTCTTGATGACAGTGACAGTTCGGGCGCGGAAGATGAGGTCGTTGAAGAGCGCGAACCACCGTCTGTGATTTCAACGTTGAACGCTCTCGAGGTCGTCAAACGTTTCTTGGCGAGTCGGGATGATGTACCAGACAATGTTTTGACCTATAAGCTCAGCCTCGAGGCTTACGTTGTAGCGAGTCAGGCGAGGAACAAGATTCAAACGAAGATGACGGAGTTCTTGACGTGATTGTGTCCACAACAAGCTCTTGACTCGATATCGAAGAAATGACAGCGTTTCTTCAAGTTTGCAACGTCAAAATTGTCATTTCTGAGTCACTCGCATTTTTGCGAACATTCAGTATAACGTACGAAAATCGCTGGCACCAGCGTGTTCGTTGTAACGAGGTTTGACTGGTTCCGAAAACGAGAAGAAACCTGATTTCGATGGCATGCCCAATGACAGGCTGGATTATCCTAGGGCCTGGAACTTCAGACAAAATGCCATAGATGCCTGATTTTGCCATTTTCGACTTCTTCGCCAAATTTGGCCTTTTCCGCATTTCGCCCCGCCATTTTGCCTTTTTAACCCCAACTTCAGGCTCCGGGTAGATGATATCCGGCGCTAGAAGCATTCTCAGGGCTCGAGAGAGCCCGTCTCATTGATTGGGATGTCTGCGTCGTGCCGCGATTCCCCTTCGAGTGACGTGCCGAGTGAACACCTCTTGTTTTCAGCTGTGCGCTCGATAGTGGTTGTATCGAGAAGATTCAAGTGTACGGATTCCCTGCTCTGAAGATCCTTCCTTTTCGAATTGTTGTTCTCTCTTAAGATAAAGTTTCGATGCCGAAACAGAAGTTGTGTTCGAGAGGGAAGGATGAACTCTGTGTGATAGAGTTCGGAGCAGAACTTTTCATGACCGATGGAATCGTGCTCACCTGCGGGGTGTGTGAGAAAGGGGTGATCACAGAAATGGAATATTTTGTGCAGCAGCACACTAATTCTGTGATGCATCAAGAACGCATGAGAAGACCCTCAAACGGAGATCAAAATCTGTGTCTCCTGAAGAACTTCCTGGATTTGTCGGAGGAGGAAAGCCATTTCAATATAGATCTATGTCAGACCATTCCCTTCTTCAAGCTGCAGAATCTGTCCTCTCGGAGTTTTCTACAGAAGTACTGCAAGAATGAAATTCCCGATCACACAACGCTGCGCAAAAACTACCTCAAGGAACTGTATGACGCTGCGCTCCAACGAATTCGCGGAGTGGTAGGTGACAACCGAATTCGCGTGTCAGTGGACGAGAAAACGGATGCAAAAGGGCAGTACGTTGTCAAAACGATAATTGGCTGTTTGAATCCCGGGGAACCTTCGGAAGCAGTTCTCATCGTATCAGGAATTGTCGAGCAAACGGACCATGCGACAGTCGCCCAGGCGTTCTTAAACTCTCTGACGTGAGTCTCTTGTGGCCCAAGGGAATCCAACTTGACCGGGTGCTGCTGTTTGTCACCGATGCAGCTCAAAGATGGAAAAGGCTGGTGTCGGACTAAGAGTTGTTTTCCCGAAAATGATCCCACGGGATTCATAGGGTTCGCGAGGAAATCCGGATTCTGTTTCCCGCAGTCGATTGTCTGATCGCGAATGTAAAGAAAGTCGTCCTCAAGGCTCCGTCACGTGTCCGAGCCTTCGTGGTCAAAGCGCCGAATTTGGCGCCCCCGCCTGAGCCGATAGTGACGCGATGGGGGACAGGGTTGTACGCCGCTTTGTATTACGCAAGGAACTCCGATACCGTCAGAAGTGTGGAGGAAAATCTGGATAGCAGCGAGGCCGCTGCCATTCGGGAGTCGAAGGACTTGTTTGAGCGTCCCGGCTTGAGAAGCCAGCTGGCATTCGTAGCCTCGAATTTCGCGAGTGTGCCTGGTGCGATAACGAGCCTTGAGAACTCGAAAAAAATCTCTGAGCTCGATAATCGGATTCTTTGAAGAAGTTGAGGCGAGAATCAACTCAGCTGAGGGTTTCGTCGCCGAGTCCATCCAGGAGAAGTTCAAAAAAGTGAAAGATCAGAACCCCGGCTATGAGGAACTGGTCAAAATAAGGGACGCACTACAAGGCAGGAATACAGACACCGCGATTTCTCATCTTTCGCCGACAGAGATCTCATGCTATAGATATGCGCCTATGGGGAGCGTGGACGTTGAGCGCTCTTTCGCACGATATAAAAATTTGCTATCGGTTCAGAGACATGGTCTCCCCGCCGAGAACGCGAAATACCACATAATAGCCATGTGCAACTTGCATGATCGAGCATAATCAATCCCTTTTTCGATCGTTTTAAGTGCCTTTTCCGAAGATTTTCGATGCCTTTTTGCCTGCCTATTTCCGAGTTTGTAAGTGCCTGAAGTTCCGGGCCCCAAATAATAATGCTCCGCAACCAGGGACATCATCCTCCTCCGACTCAGTGTGGGGCAAATTTTCGCCGTGATTATGATTTTACCGTAATCATACCCATGCGTATGATTATGACCTTAATCATACGCTTGAGTATGATTATGACCGCAATCATAATCACACGTGTGATTTTGATCATAATCATACGAATGCGTGTGATTACGGTGATTCCTGTGATTATGACTATGATTATAATCAAAATCACACGTGTGATTATGATTATAGCCACAATCATACCCAAGCGTATGATTACGGGCATAATCATACGCATGCGTATGATTACGGTAAAATCATAATCATAATCACGGCGAAAATTTGCCCCACACTGCTGCGACTCAACAATCTGTCGCCTGTGGATTCATTTTAGCGAAATCTCAAAAATGGGAGCGCGCGCAAGATCCCGGGATCGACCCGTTTTGTTATCGCAAAGAGCTCTACAGGAATGCTGGACGCCAATTCATAGAAGATCGGTCACCTTCCAAATCGCTGACCATGAGGGCATCAAGTGTCGGCGCCAGAATTTTCCCTTGAGTTCGGCGTGTGCGATGACATCTGTGGTGCACAGCACGGAGTCTCTTCTAGCAATGAATACGGCTTGTATAACTTCACTATGAGTAACTCCGAGGGTGCACGCACTGATCTGATTATATTGGTTTGAGTTAAATTCCGGATGCGGCGAAGTGCGTGAACTTCCGAACCGGGGGGAAGACAACTCGTAGATACTGTTTCGTCCGAGTCGGGGAGCGTGATCACGCCGACGGGTCGAACACGTGATGGATGGTTTTTTTTCACGGTCCTTCGACCGGAGTACTGATGCTGATGATTAGAAGTCGATACGGCTTCCTGTAGCGGTTATCAGCTGCTCTCTTTTAGATTTCACTCCGTCCGTCGCCGACCGCGCATGCGCGAGTCCGTGTACTTTTCTCTTTCAGTGCGCCCGAGACTCGGTACCCTTTTATTGGGATTAGACATATAGTAGAAATAACGACTCATCAGAGTTCCTTATACACATTTTTTCACATCAGAACTAGATGAGTGCGGGGAGGAGTGTCTGACTCCGAATCGCCGCGATCTCGCTCCGGGATCGCCACTGAAAGATATCACTCATACTGGTCGTGAACGTAATGTGGTGTTTTCTTGACTGTACGATTAGTTTCCTATATGCGCAACTAGACCTTGAAGGGTCGTTCGTCACACTCCCCCCCGGAATTTCGGAAGCTCCTTCGGAATTCATGATGTTCCAGACTGAGGCAGAGTGTGTTTGGCGCCACGTGATCCGAATCACATCACTTTCTGGACGTCTCTTTGATCCGTTTCTGTGGAATCCGTTTTGTTGTTCTCTGTGGCCCCCGTGATTTTCCTCGTGTTTGGTGTAAGCTATGTGAGGTGTTTGCCGGACCTATTCGTATCGGGGAAGTAAGAAAGGATTTTGTGCTTGCAATCTCCCGCCAAATGTATAGTTCGGATTCTATTCGAGTGCGGCGTTTTGACCCTGTGGATCGGGGGAGACGATTGGGTACAGTTCCTTTATCGGTCGAACCAGCGTTTGTCCTCGTGCAGTTTTTATCTTGCATGATCGAGCATTCTCCGGTTTAATGTTCTCAGGGAATGCCACGACCCGGCAGAGCGGCCATAGGGCTCGGTTGTTGTTCGTGTCCTCGAGAAGGCAAATGTCTCCGATATGCAAAGGTCGAGCCTCGACGGGGAGTCGGTTGTGTGCTGTCCTCAGAAACTGGAGGTATTCCCCTTGGAAGCGTTTCCAGAATGCATTGAGGATCTTTTGTTGGTATTTCCAGCGCCTGGAGAATATTATCATGTCGGCTTGAGCCGCGGTTTCCGGTCTCAATGCGTGCTGAGGGAAGAGGGAATTTCCGCGATAACCAAACATGAGATCAGCGGGGCTGAGTGCTTCTGGATCGTCTGTATCCGATGGGACTGTGGTTATCGGTCGCCGGTTCACCATGGCTTCAATTCCCGACAGAATGACCTCGAGGTCCCTGAAGTGAGGGACGTTGGTCCCGAGGACCTTTCTGAGCGGTCTCTTCACCGACTGGACTTGACGTTCGAAAAATCCTCCTTCCCAAGGGCTGGCCGGGGGTGTGAAGGACCATTTGATGAATGAGTCGGCGAGCCATTTCCTTATGTCGCCGTTCTTGATATGGGCGTACATGACTTTCAGTTCTTTGGCTGCACGAACGAAAGAAGAACCGTTGTCGCTGATGATGTGTTTCACGCATGGAAATCTATTTACGAATTTTTGTAATGCGCCTAACACTTCTGCTGTTGATAGGTCGATGGTGAGTTCGAGGTGGGTTCCTCTCGAGACTGCACATGTGAAAAGGAGGATGGATCCTTAAGCGATTTTCCCCGAGTCTTTTCGGTACCTTATTGGGCCGCGAAAGTCACAGCCTGTGTGTGTGAAGGGTGCTGAGCGCTCGATTCGAAATGGTGGTAAATTCGCCGTTGGTAATAGCGCTGCGCTCCCGTGAAATATCTTGCATAGCTGGCAGTTCTTGACGGCCCTTCTAGCTAAACGCCTTGCGTGGATAACCAGGAAGTCGTGTCGTAGTAAGTGGAGGATTGCGTTCACACCTCCGGTATGGAAGCATCTATTTTCATGGATATCCTTCAAGATGAGAAGGGATAGGTTGCAATCTGATGGGAGGATTACCGGCTGCTTTTGTTCCGACGAGAGATCGTTCGCCCTGATCAGCCTCGTCTGACATCTGATAAGGCCGTCCTCTCCCATCTTCGGTGTGTATTGGAAGAGTGTGCTCGTCTTCTTAAGGTTTCTGCATTGAGACTTCCTTTCTTCCGAGAAGTATGTTGTCTGAATTAGTTTTGTTAGGCTCAATCTCGCCGAAATCATTTCCGACGGGTCCAGATCGTCGAAGGGTTTCGACGTGGGCTGAGCTGGTGAACTGTTTTCAATTCCTTCCTTCGCTAGTTGGGCTTTCTTTCTCAAGCGTAACATGAGACCCCAGAATCTCACTGCCTTTCTCCATGTTGAGAAAGTCTCTTCGAAGAATATTTTTTCGTGGTTCAGCTTCTTGGGTTTTCAGTGCCATGCATACTGCTACCTCTGGTCTGCGCTCTTCATCCGGAATGTTCGCCTTCGGTGTCAGTGATGCATTTTCCGCAATGATTTTCTTTGTCAGTTCTCTTTCCGGGAGCTTTAACCACTTCGGTCCAGAGAACCATAATTCTTGATAGGTCGGATTTGCTATGTTATATCCTCTTGAGATTATGTCTGCGGGATTTTCGAGGCTCCTCACATAGTTGAAGTGGGCGTGATTTACCAGGGTTTGGATTCGCCTTATTCTATTTGCTACAAAGGGCTTGAACTTTTCCGGGCTCGATCGAATCCAACCGACGACGCTCGAATTGTCTGAATAGAATTGCGTTCGACTCAGTTTGTGGTCGAGGCATGAGGATATAAGTTTGCTTATCTTCGCGCCTATTAAGGCTGCTAAGAGTTCGAGCCGGTGTACTGTCATCGCTTTTATAGGTGCAACTCTAGCTTTCGCTATGACGAAGGAGACATATGGTGCGTCGTTGTTAGGTTCTTCTCTGAGGTACGCAACGCATCCGTAGGCCTTGAGTGAGGCATCGCAGAAGATATGTAACGTCCGGGAAACCGCGTTCGAGCCTAGCATGAGTCTAGGTATGGATAAGTCCTTTGCTGCTTTCAAGGTTTCGGCGAACACGTTGAATTCTGCCGTTTATTTATTTATTTACCAAACAAACCGAACGCAGGCGAAGGCCGCATATATGGTGGAATTGTGAGGAGAGGCATGATGGTGAACACTAGGTTTGAGTCAGATTGGAAGGGCTACGGGCGATCAAGTAGGCTTTAAGTAATCTTTTGAAGGTGGGGTAAGGGTCAGTTTTGCGGAGATCTAGGGGTAAAGCATTCCAGATGGTTGGAATGAGGTATAGCGGCGAGGCTCGTGCGAAATCGGACCGAATAGGGAATAGGGGTAGGGAAAAGTCGAGAGGGCTATGCCGGCGAGCAGAGGTAAGGGGGCGGAAAGGGAGATGGATAGGAGGTGGGAGGCGGCCACGGGAGCCCAGGTAGGCGAGACATATAAGGCGATAATGGTTGAAGTCGGCGAGAGTGAGTAGGGAGAACTTGGCAAAATAGGCGGAGATCGGGGAGCGTTGACGTAGGCCAAGTACAGCTCTGAGAGCGTTCCTCTGGCACATTACAAACGGAGAAAGAGAAGTGGGGGCAGCGGAGCCCCACACCGAGATTCCGTAGATGAGAGTGCTGGTGAATAATATTTTGTAAATTTGAATGAGGAGGGATCGGGGGAAGCCAAGGCGGCGTAGACGATGGAGGCAGAATATGATGGAGTTTAGTTTGCTGCGGACAGCTGTGAGGTGAGCATTCCAGGAGAGGTTGGATTCGAGGATCACACCAAGGCATTTAACCGAGGGGGACCACGAGATTGGGACAGTCTCCCAGACGATGCAAGCGTCAGGGTTGATAGTTCCCGAGTTGCGGTGACGGAAAAGGAGGGCAAAGGTTTCAGAGGTATTGACGTTGAGACGGAGGGTAAGGAAAGGTTGGAGATACGGTCCAGAAAGTCGTTCAAGACGGCAATGTACCGCTTCAACCACGTCTCTACGGATCTTGTACAGAATTGACGTATCGTCGGCGAACGACAATACACGGAGGGAAGGGGACAGAGAGTTGCCATAGATAAGGACCGAGTTGATGTAGATGAGGAAGAGAAACGGGCCTAAAACAGAGCCTTGGGAACGAAACAGAGAGAGAGCACGTAGACGAGACCTGTAGGTAGCGATCAGTCAGGTAAGAGTTGAACCAGAGAACAGAGATGGGATCAAACCCAAGATTAGAGAGCATTCGATGAGAAGGGAAGGATCTAGACAGTCGAATGCCTTAGAGAGGTCAAGGAACACCCCCGCAACGTAGGAGCCCTCGTCGCAGGCGCTCAGGATGAAATGCCGTAATTCACAGAGGGCAGTATCAGTAGAGTAACCCGCTCTGAAGCCAAGCTGGTGACAGGAGAGGATAGACGCTGTAAGATCATGGAGTTGGGCGAGGATGCACTTCTCGAAGACTTTGGAGAGGAAGGGCAAGAGACTGATGGGTCTGTAGTTGGAAGG
>NW_003804813.1:0-1052 GCF_000255335.2 Galendromus occidentalis | reverse complement strand
CCTTTATAAATAGGGACAACGACGGCACGTTTGAAGGCTGTAGGGAAGATACCTGAACGGATAGAGAGATTGAAAAGAAATGCTATGGGGATGGCAAGGAGGTCGCTTGAGAGGCAAATAACTTTAGACGGGACCGAGGTAGCGGAGCGAGAGTAGGATGACATGGTGTTTTTGCAGATGGACGGCAAGCTAGAGGGATCAATGAATTTGAGCGAACAGTCGTGCGAGGTGGAGGGGGGAGGCATCCAAGCAGAGGTGGCCGCAGGGCGGCGAGCTGCAGTAGTTTCTCCGATAGAGGAAAAGTGTCGAGCGAAGTCATCCAAAATAGATGTGGGGTCACTCGGATCGGGATCAGGCATACTTTGAGATTTGCCCCGATCTCGTCCAGAAGCAGTATTGATGAGAGTCTCGTCGAGTGTCGTTTGAGTCTCTGAAAGCGTAGAATCCCAGCCGAGCTTTGTCTTCCAGGTTGATTGGAGGAGAACTTTGGCATTCATTGTCAACGGTGCTACGATTCCGAGTGGATCGAAGATAGATGCTAGGCTCCGGAGTAATCTCCTTTAGCATGGAGTGCCTGCGGTTAGTGTTTCGCATGCCTTGTCGACTGGGGCTGAGAGCCTGTCAGAGCCTTGATTCCATGGAATTCCCAGGAATTTCGCTTCAGTGTTGTTTGTTGTAATGATCGGGTCTGGGACCGGAGACTGTCCGCGAATTAAATCTCCGAGTTCCTGTGAGTTCGAGGACCAATCTTCAGCGGCATGTGTCCATCTTCGAACATCGCGAAAACTCTTAGAATCCGGTGTTTAGCTGCTTCTATAGTGTTTTCTCCGAAACAAACATCGTCCATGTAGAAGTACTTAATTAGTTCTTCGATGAGGACCGCGTCTCCCGGATGTCTCTTTCGGTAGTCTTCCAGATGTCGAATGAGACCTTGGCAATGGAGGTATGGGGAGCACACTAATCCGGAGTCGAGTCTTTTCGACCAGAATTCTCGAATCGGTGCATTCGGGTTCGAGCTTATTCCCAGGGGCCAGAAGAATCGCAGAAATGTT
>NW_003804812.1:1833-5742 GCF_000255335.2 Galendromus occidentalis | reverse complement strand
CCGAATTCCAGCTTGCTCATTTCCTGCCCATCCAAGCCGTATTCAAACCCAATCCGGACACACCACTAGGCCTCAAAACCAGGGTTGTCAAGGATGCAAGTGCGAGACAGTCAAATCTTGCAGGGTTGAACGATGGGCTGCATCAAGGGCTGAACCTCCTTCCGGATATAATCAAAGTTATATTCAACTACAGGAAGTATCGATTCGCCCTGACAGCGGACATTGAAAAGGCATTCCAGCAATTCAAGATCGCGGAAGATGACCGTACCTTCCTACGATTTCTATGGCCCTCGGGGATAAGCTCAAACCCCGAAGCAAGAATCCAGGAATACTGGGCGAAAAGGCTGAATTTCGGTCTGGTCTGCTCGCCATACCTCCATTGCCAAGGCCTGAGATGTCACCTGGAAAGCTGCCAACAGAAATACCCAAGAGACGCGAAGTTCATCCAGGAAATCATGGAATATTTCTATATGGACGATGTAACCCTGGGAGGTGAAACAATCCAGGAAGCAAAATACAGGATAAGGAGGACGTTCGAGATATTCGAAGAAGGACATTTCCCCCTCAAGAAATGGTCTTCGAATTCCCAACAACTCGGTGAATTCATAAAAAGATATTCACCGGTCCCGGACCCAATCGTAACGACGGATGGAACGAATGCCAAATTCCTAGGTATTCCATGGAATCAAATCACGGACAAATTATCCGTTCCAACAACCAAAGCCCTGGCAACACTCACCGCCGGCGAACCAACAAAAAGAAAACTCTTGAAAGGTTTGGCCATGATATTCGATCCCATCGGCATAATCGCTCCTCTGCTCATCAACGCGAAAGTCCTACTCCAATCAACCCGGAAAAATAAGCTCGGCTGGGACTCTACATTAAGAGGCGAACAGGCGGAGCGATATGAAAATTTCATCAGATTATTAGAGGGAGCAAACCAACTATAAATCCCTCGACACATGTTCAGACCGTCCACCGATGCCACGATACGCTCTCTCCACATATTCTGCGACGCATCTCTCTCAGCGTACGGATGTGTCGCGTACCTAAGAGAACAACCGAAAGTCGGAGATCCACACATCTCATTCATCTTGGCAAGAGCGAGAGTAGCGCCAGTCAAGGCGATGACAATCCACCGCCTCGAATTACTGGCGGCTCTCATCGGAGCAAAGATGTCTAAATCCATCGTCAACTTCTCGAGCTCGGCTCATATCCAGACACATTTCTATTCCGACAATTCGAGCGTGATCGGCTGGATTCGCTCGAAGCCAGAGAAATTCAAGCCGTTCGTCGCGAATAGAGTGAGACGGATACAAAGTCTAGTGAATCATGCCCACTTCAACTACGTTAGGAGCCTAGAGAATCCCGCCGACATAATATCACGGGGATACGACATAGCAGACCTCAAAGCGCGGGAGCTATGGTTCTCAGGACCTACGTGGTTGAAGCTACGAGACCATGAGCTCCAGCACAAAATACGGAGCGAAAACGCATCACTGTCTCCGAAAAACAATGGCACAGACGGCGAATGCCGACCGAACATCGCGGTATGCATGTCGCTGAAATCGGACCACTCCGAGAAGAATCCAACGATATTTTTCGAAAACTCTTTTTCAACTTGGCCACGGGCAATCCGTTTTTGGAGCCTCATGCTCAGACTCAGAAAAAGAGAAAAAAAGGAAAGAAAAAGCAAGGCTGGCTAGAGAACGGGTAAAAAGAAAAAATACGGCAATACCCCAGAAGAAAAAATTCAATCAGATAGACCCTGAAGAAATGATCACAGCGAGAATCAGTCTCATTAAATCAATCCAGGCGACATACTTCAAGGAGGAATTACGCACGCGGTGCGAAAACCTGAAAAAGTCGAGCGTCCTTTTCAAATATTCTCCTAGAATAAATAATCAAAATCTGATTACGAGCAAAGCAAGACTCGTCGCGGCGACCGACCTCACTTCAGAACAGGTCGAACCAATCATCCTCCCATACAACTGCGAACTATCGTTCCTCATACTCAGGGATATTCACGAAAACGATTGTCTACATACGGGAGGAGTGAATGCTATCTTGCACAGCCTCCGGAAACACGCTCGGCGAGCAGCCAGAAGAACAATACAGAATTGCCAAGTATGCAAAATCTTCCACGGCAAAGCCGCACAATTTCCGACAGCGGACCTACCGAGATTTCGCATAGAAAGATCACCTCCGTTCTTCCACACAGGCTGTGACTTCTGCGGGCCGGTGAGATACAGGAAAGAATCCGGAGAGATAGCAAAGGGATACATATTACTGCTAACTTGCGCGGTTACGAGAGCAGTCTGTCTTCAACTGACCACCAATCTCTCAACCGCGGAAGTACTCGGAGCCCTCCAAAAGTTCGTCAACAGATACCCCAACGTCAAACACATAATCAGCGACAACGGTGCATCGTTTGTGCGAGCAGCCAATGAGCTCGAACTCCTATGCGAACACATAAGGGACGGAGAGGTCAAGAGATGGTTAGGAGAATCATTCATCGAGTGGACATTCACACCACCAGCGAGCCCTTGGTTCGGGGGTTTCTTCGAGAGACAAGTACAGACGGTGAAAAGACCTCTCAGAAAGATCCTCGGGACGAACATCCCTCATTTCCGAGACCTGGAAGTAATACTCTCGGGGAAAGAAGCTATGGTCAATCGCAGACCGATTACCATGGTCGCCACGGGCACAGACGACTCAGAGGCACTGAGCCCATCCGATCTTCTACATGGTTACAAGAGTACGACGGTATTTCCCCAACACTCTCTCAAACCGCTGAGAGCGGAAGATACAGACAAAATAATCTTCTCCAGACGCTGGGCATACCAACAAAAAATCTTGAACTCCTATTGGAAAAGATTCCAGCAAGAATACCTGCAGTATCTCC
Organism: Galendromus occidentalis; assembly: GCF_000255335.2. Taxonomy (NCBI): domain Eukaryota; kingdom Metazoa; phylum Arthropoda; class Arachnida; order Mesostigmata; family Phytoseiidae; genus Galendromus; species Galendromus occidentalis. Next base: position 2,837 of record NW_003804812.1, on the reverse strand, counting down.
GAACGGCCCACAACCGTCTTCCAATCGAGTCACGACCCCTGAAAATAGGAGATATCTGCCTCGTGGAGGATACAATCAACAATCGAGCAATGTGGCCGCTCTGTCGAGTCATAGCTTTCCCGGAAAACACCACACCGGAGAACGCACGTTCCTGCACCATCAAGACCGCTAAAGGACAAACTTTCGTCAGACCCATCAAGAAATTATACCCTATTGTATCCCAACCCTGGAGCTAGACAAATGACGATCAGAATAGAGAAAGTAAAGCCCGGGGCAGGTTTATTCCTGGGGTTCAATACGGGAGAAGATCCGCTCTCGGATCCCCTCATGAGTCGGAACCGAGGCGCCGGGGTCCAGCGCCTGGAGTCGCCGGTACCCGCGGTGACACCGACGGGCGAGAGCTTCCACGCAGCCCTGCACGGTGGGGGCCGGCTCCGGGAGCGGCATCTCCCCCCGTGGAGTTCCGGCAGGGACGGTCATGGCCCGGGGCCATTTGTTCGCCGCGAGGCGCAACAGGTACATGTAGTCCCCGGCGTGCCACGCGGAGGGGACGATGTATGTCCATAAAAAATCAAAATTGAGTCAACGCAACAAAGAGTTAAGTCTAAAGACCACATGGTGGTAAGAGAAAAGTGCAAGACCTGAACATCACTTACTTGAGCACCCGAGGCGCGGGAGGTACGTTGAGTGAGCCGGGCGGGCGACCCGGTACTCGCCCGCGACAAACGCGGGAAGCCGCCCGAAAGGGGGCCCGCTCTTCCTCCGTGAGGCCAAGCCAGGCGAGTTTGACCTAAGCAGTGGCATCACAACGGAGCCACTCTCGGAGCTCCGGCTCGATCTCTTCAAGAGCCTCCAAGTAGAGGCCCATGGGGGATGTATTCCAATCGCGCAAAGATGTATTCATCACAAGGGTTGAGAATGTGCTCAAGGCAGAGACAGGAGCAGAAGTGAAAGAACGCGCTCGAGATCGCCTCTCGGAGAGCAGAAGCAAGAGGGAGAGAGGG
>NW_003804812.1:0-1813 GCF_000255335.2 Galendromus occidentalis | reverse complement strand
GACGAACAGTCCCTCTGGGACTAGTTGCGCAAAACCTACACAACATGTACAGACGTTCACGGCCTCCGGATTGATATGCTAACCGACATATTCAACAGGTTTCTCTATACGCAAGATCGCTGCCACGGGCACAGCCATTATCACCTCCAATATTATCAGTGTACCATTTTCATAATCTATCATTATTTCCATCTAATAAGGTTAATCCGGGAGCGAGCACTCGCAAGGAAAAGCGACAGCCGAATGACAGAGTTGGCGCATGCGCAGGAAAACCATTCGATTCAATCCGGAGAGACATTGTGCCGCCGCCACTGGCAAGTTCTCACCTTCGCTGGCGCGGTCACGGTCTCGATCAATAACCATCTACGGCAAGCCGTATCGATGCAAGACAATCAGTAAAAAACCTCACGGAGGCATCCATCTTGTCTTGCGCGACAATTCAATTGAGACTCTCGATGAACCGACCACGATCAACCGTGTCCGGATTCATTCAATAGTCAAAAGTCAGGGATTCACGTATCCCATCTCTCAAGCGTAGATTCGTCATCGAGTCGAAAATTCAAGTGCGCCTTGCTCTCGGAGTATTTTCCTTATCGTTAACTCAGTGACTTCGTTGGATAGGAAAAATCCTAGAAGCGTAGGCCACACTTAGTTAGTGAAGTATCTTCGGTCGTTCACAATGTGACACGAAGCGCCGGAATCGATTAGGAATCGTACTCCACCCACCTCTGATCCCTCCTGCTGAGGTGGATGTGTACTGGTTGTCAAAACCTCGGCGATTTGAGCTGTGGGTTGTCTGGGACGATTGTTAGGCCTGCTGCGGCAGGAAGCAGCCTTGTGACCCTGCTTGTTGCAGTTCCAGCAGGTGATGGTAGGTGTGTTCCGTTGGTACGTCCTGCTGCTTCTCATTGTTGAGGTAGACTGTTGGTGGCGCCTTCCATGGGTAGGTCGCCGACCACCGACTCTGGCCGCTAAAGCTGTTGTAGTATCCTGTGCTTGAGAGTTGTTCATATTCTTCCTTGCATCTTCTGCAATGATCATTTCCACCAGATTCTCGAACGTCTTCTGCTTTGCATCCCTGGTGCCCCAGCTGGATTTGAAGGTTTCCCAACTGGCTGGGAGGGCATTGACGAGCCTTGCTGTGATGCATTTCGTTGTCATTCCGCTTTCTGTTTCGTCCAGATCATCGACCAATTTTTGGAATATTGTCAGATTGTCACGGACGCTATTAGATTTGTTGTAGGTGAAGCTCATGAATTTATCGATGGCAATGTCAGCGAATATCGGACTGTTGGGCTGGTATTTGTTGACGAGACGATCGTATGCATCCTTAGCTGTCACGAAAGCCGAATCCTTGGAGAACAAACGAATCAGGGTTGCTTGTTGAAGTGTACCGAGTATCACTTCTCTCCCATTTTTGTTTCCAATTTCGTAGTGGCCTTTCTGAGAAAGGCTTTCTCTGACTCTTTGAGTGGGTCCAGATCTCCGTTGACCACTTCCCAAGCATACGATTGAGCTTGTAGATAGACAGGCAGAATGATGCGCCATGCCAAGTAGTTGCTTCCGTCATTCTTGAGGATAATGCGATTCGATCTTACGGTATCGTTGGTGTTGGTGGTAACGTTGAGACTCACTGATCCGGTCATGATGTTCGGAGCGTGGTGGTTTGCACTGTACAACTCTCACTTCAATTTAAGCACTGAATTTTGAAGCGCTATCGTGCTGATAACGAAATATGTTGGAAATTGGATGGTCCACTAGTCGAATGCTCAGTCAAAATTCAGCTGTGAGATGAGTACTGGGTGGAGGGATT
>NW_003804811.1:0-9307 GCF_000255335.2 Galendromus occidentalis | reverse complement strand
GAAATTCACCTCCTCGCACCCCTCCGCTGCAGAGAGGTGTACTCCCATCGACCAGAGATTCTCGTGTCATGGCGACAGCTTGAAGGGAAAACGATGGTGACGCTGACTAAAGGAGAGAGGGGAACCAATCGGCCCCCATTGCGAAATGTCTCATGTTTCGCATGAATATATCCTTCCTGCAACCCCCTGAGTCGCAAATGCAACGCGACCTGGAAGACTGAAAACCCCCTCGAAATCGAACAGTGATTTCGAATCAGAATAAGCTTCAGACATCTCACACAACCTTTATTATGTCATATTGGAGGCCTCCAGAGGTGTGCATGAAATGCATTCGGAAAGTGTTTCAGAAGTCGTGATTTGATACCAAAATAAAATGGTAGTTTATGCCGTAAATTCGCGTTCACATGAAACCAACTACAAAGTTCCACGTTCCCGGGTTTCCGTGATCTGAGGCAGAGAAAAGTTACAACTTTTGTGACGCAGAGGACGAAGTACCCTCGATCTGTATGGTCGATGAAATTAAAGACGTTTTCACGTCAAAAGCAAGAAAATCCCCTCGCTGAAACAAAGCAACCCAACCAGGGAGAGGAAGGGGAATCAAGCCAGGAGCCGACATTTCGAGAAAGACTGGAAAGCGCCCTTACGCTAGTAACAATCTTGCAAATAGTCGACGATATCCTAACGGACATAAAGACAGAACTTAACTACCAAGACCAGTAAGGATCCCTCCTCTCAGGAGAAAATTCACCGCGCAATACGAGAACGAAGGAGACACAGTAAAACGGCGAGGAGAGAATTTATCAACAAACAGTTAACTGGTGAGCACAAGGCAAGCTAATGTGCCACCTGACAATCAGCAGCAACACAATCATCCTAGTAATCATCGCGTTCTGGTACTACCAAGGAAACTCGCTAATCGATAACATCATATACTACACCAAGTGGATACTAAGAATATTCGGATAAAAGAGGAAAAGAAAAAGCAAAATGGGCAGGTACTTCTCGTGCAGATGGAGAAAATCGGACACAGACCTAGGTATGATAGCCATTGTACTGCTGCTCCTGGCGGCAATGCTAGCATTTGCGCTGACTTTTTCACTCAGCCTGTACTGGAGCCCAGGACCCAGAGGCGCAGAACACACAACAACAGAAAACACAGGAAAACCGGCAAGACCGGACCAAAAAGAAATTGCATTCATCAGACCCTCGGAGGGAAACTGATCTCGAACCGGCACACTCCTGCCGATACCAATTCCAAAGTGCCACCAAAACCAATGGAAAAACAGCCACTCGGAAATTACAGGGATGGACCACGATCACCGTTCAAACATACAGTCCCCAGCATCGCCGCCTATCTGGAGCGAACACGAGCACAGTTCGGACACGCAGCAGACAGATAAAACTCCCCCCCTCAAAAAGAGGAAAGGACCGACAAAGGATGAAGATTCCGAACAAAAATGGCCAGGAGACGACGGCTTCGGAAATATCGAAATATCCGTTAGCGAGAAAGCTGAAGAGCACGAAGGAGACAAAATTGGCGCAGAACTCAAACGAGCAATCACCAGACACTTTGAGAAGCAAGTCCAAGGACTTACAAAAAAGGCCAAGGATAACGTGCAAAGCAACACTAAGGTCGAGCTGAAGCGAATAATCGCGGAACTTAGCGAAGCAACTGAACAGATGAGCAAACACCTCGAAAAAATCGGGGACTTGGCAGAAAACCTTCGGGAGCACAAAAGCGGACAGAAAAGACATAGCTTCCAAGTACAGGCCAAGCGAGGGAAAATACCGAAGGCTCCATATACAAACTGTAAAGCCAACACAACAAGAACATAGCTCGAAAATCCCCGAACCAAATCACGAACAAAATTCCAGATCCCGACCCCAAATCGTCCAACCGAACAAAATGCCTGAAAGCAATTCATCTAAGCCCAAGAAAACTACACATCTAGCAGCCAGACAGGAATTCGCCCACGAGGGAAGAAAGCACAGGGCAACAATACACATACAAAAACTCGAAAGACTACTCGACCAGCTCAAAGAGCGACTAGCGGAAATCAGGACAGAGCTAGAGCAGGATCCTGCAAGCAAGAAGACCGAGGAACCAATCCCTGACAAACAAATGATCAAAGGAGGAGCACAAACCACAATGGAAATTAACTCAACACCGCAAACAAATACACAGCCAGAACCAAATTCGGAAAACGAGGAATTTGACTGGAGCACGCACTTCGCCCCGAACTCCAGCCAAACCACCACGAAAAAGACAGAAAATACCTCTCATAAAGAACAAAGCAACGCGAAGACGGCCGCGACTCACGAAGCAACTCAATCCAGACAAAATGTGACATGGAAAACCCCGGGAACCCTGTACTACTACGAGGTGCCAAAACCACCAATAACACTCGGTTTTCCACCGCAAACAAGCCTCATGCCAGACCTAGGAAACGAAGTTTCCGACTGGAGCAAGTATTATACGCTGGTCCCCACCCGAACCTCAACGGGGAAACCCGGCAACTTCCCCTGCGGAGAGAGTAGTGGTACAAATGCAGCCGTAAGCAAGGAAATAACTCAACCCAGGCGAGATTACGTAAAGCGAACCTCGGAAACCCCGCACTGTCAAGAAACGCCCCAAGGCGTCAAATACGAGACAAAACGGCCCGTGGAACAAGAACAAAGGGAAAGCCACGGCGCACTAAAGGAACAAACAGATTGGACAGAAACAGAGATCAGAGTGGCCGAGACACTAAGAGACCTAGAAGACATTGGAAAATAAAGCCTAAAGGCGAAGAAAAGAACAAGGCGCCGCAGTAACGAGTAACAGTTAAAAAACACATTCCAGGGCCCGTGAAATAACTAATCCAACATGAATCACGGAGTGGAAACCCGCAAGCCAATCGAAAACAAGCAAGCAGATGCCGAAACAACGACACCAATCTGGATAAGACTAGAGCAGGCAACTTCCATGAATACAATCGCCAGCATCAAAGAAATCCTGCGAACCGTGAACACATACAACGATATGATACAAATGGACTTATCCGCGATCAGCACACTGGTTAGAACCCTTGAGCACCCACCGGAACAATACTTTGACCCAGCAGACGAAAGAACGGAAACCGTCGCCACCGTCACAGAAAAAATACAGCGGAGATCCGCCAGAAAAATCGATACAACTCTTAACAAAGTCAGAAATTTACGCACCGATAGCGACAGGCGAAGGTCGATGCTCTCAAGCCTTAAGGACGAAATCCGACTACTGGACAAATATCAAGCAGAAGAAAATCTGATGAGAACATGGGCCCCCGCATACATACAAAGAAAGACAAACCTTACTTCTGACTGACAGAGACATATGCCGAAACCGAGTAAGCGGAAAAACTTACAGGATGAAAGCCGAACTGCAGACTATCGACTGGCCGGAGAAATATACCTGGGCGTAAAACATCGATAAACAATCAAGACAGATAATTCTAGGTATATACACATAGCCGTAGAAAAAACCCAAGAACAAAAGCGGGAAAAGAGAAAGGGGAACGGAAGAAAAAAAAGCACGAAAAGAACGAAAGAAAGCCAACCCGCACAAAGAGCAACCTTCTCCCGAAAAAACAGAAGGAAAGGGAAAACACGAAAAAAAGAAAAAAAAATGAAAAATAAAAAGCCCGTGCAAACTCTCCAACCGTAGAAAATACGTTGGCGAGCATTTCTGTGATACTATAAAGATGACAACGCACACCACGCGAGTAGGCAAACACGCAACAAAGAAAAGCGAAAAGCAGGAGACACAAATGTTACCCCTAACCAGATTTGAGACAATCCAAATGAGACTGATGTCAACGGAGGGAAAGGAAGTCTTCCCGGAAAACAAGGAGAAGGAGAAAATGGGTACCCCACATATAAGTAGAGGACAACCAAAGGAAAATACAACCCTAGAAATACAAGTACTACATTTGACTAGATTTGAGAAACTTAGATTGAAGCTAATGTCAATCGAAGAAAAAGAAGATTTTCTGATTAGCAAGCTAGAAAAACAAGAAGCAAAGCTAGAGCAACAAAGTTCAAGCAATGCGTGCACTTGTCAGCCGGAAACAACAATAGAAAAACTGCCATAGAATTACCCAAAACAGATCCCTGCGCAACTCACTAAAAGAGGTGACCTGGCCACCGGACATGGGCAATAGTCCGCTCATGCCTCGGTTGAATGCCGGGGCACCGTAGTACCCAAAAAAAAAATTAGCGGACCCCATTCCACGAACAAACAAATTGAACAGCAAAGATGAAAAAAACACAGGTCTCAACGCAAACAAAACAAAAACAACAAAGCACCAAGCCTAGAGACAGCAAGAAAAAAGACACCAAGCAAGACCGCCTCGTTAGACTCCACCCAACACAGAACAATACAGCTCGGGAGAATAAGGCCAATTGAGTATCCCCCGTCGGGAAACAGTTGGAATGCCGAGAGGCGCTATCCTGTCCCCGCTCGGATGAGAGGAGAAGGTAGTTTTAAGTGCGTGAAAGTCGCACACTACCCGGCGAAACCCCTAAGTGCGCGTTCTTTGGAATGATTTGAGAAAGTAGACCGGGCGTGCATAATGCATTTTCTGCACCTCCTCTTAAAACTATGTACGAAAAAAAAAACAAAAACCTAACCTAGCCTGACCTCTCTCACGCACTAAGAAACTACCTTCTCCTCTCATCCGAGCAGGGACAGGATAGCGCCTCTCGGCATTCCAACTGTTTCCTGACGGGGGATACTCAATTAGCCTTATTCTCCCGAGCTGTATTGTTCTGTGTTGGGTGGCGTCTCTTGAACGAGGCGGTCTTGCTTGGTGTCTTTTTTCCTTGCTGTCTCTAAGCTGGGTGCTTTTTTGTTTGGGTTTTGTATGTGTTGGCACCTGGTTTTTTTTTATCTTTGCTGTTTAATTCGTTTGTTCGTGGAACGGGATCCGCTTATTCTTTTTTCGGGGGTACTACGGTGACCAGGCTTCAAACCGAGGCATGAGCGGACCATTGCCCATGTTCGGTGGCCAGGTCACCTCTTTTAGTGAGTTGCGCATGCAGGGATCTGTTTTGGGTAGTTCTATGGCAGTTTTTCTGTTGTCGTTCCCGGCTGACCACTGCACGGATTGCTTGAACGTTGGTGCTCTAGCTTCGCTTCTTGTTTTTCTAGCTTGCTAATCAGGGAGGCTTCTTTTTCTTCGATTGACATTAGTTTCATTCTAAGTTTCTCGGATATAGTCAAATGTAATACTTGTTGAGGGGTCATGAAGAACTAGACTTCGCCGTTTATTGGACTGAGCATACTCATTTATATAGACAGCCCATAACTACGTGTAACTCGGCGATAGGCGAGGAGTGAAACCTCTACACTTGTGTTTCCCGGGTTGTATTCTCCTTTGGTTGTCCTCTTCTTGTATGTGGGGTACCCATTTTTCCTTCTCCTTGTTTTCCAGGAAGAATTCCTTTTCCTCCGTTGACATCAGTCTCAATTTGAATTTCTCAGATCTGGTTGGGTGTAACATTTGTGTCTCTTGCTTTTCGCTTATCTTTGGTGCTTGTTTGCCTACTCGCGTAGTGTGCGTTGTCATTTTTATATTGTCACAGAAATGCTCGCCAATGTATTTTCTACGGTTGGAGTGATTGCACTAGTTTTTGATTTTTTTGTTTTTTTTGTGTTTTTCTCCTTTCTTTTTGTTTTTTGCGAGCAGGTTGCTCTTTGTGCGGGTTGGCTTTCGTTTAGTTTTTTCGTGCTTTTTTCCTCTTCTCTTTTCCCGCTTTTGTTTTTTTGGTTTTTTCTACGGTTATGTGTATATACCTAGCGTTATCCGTCTTGGTTATTTATCGATGCATGACGTACAGGCTTATTTCTCCGGCCAGTGATATTGCTATTAATAGGGCCGGTGCTATGATAGTTGATTCAAGTATATTTTCCAGGGGGTCTGTGTTGTTCCCCTTCTCGGGGGCGGCGTGGATGTTGTGCCCTGTCTTTTTGCGTTCTTCCGGACTTGATAGTCTGCAGTTCGGCTTTCGTCCTGTAAGTTTTCCCGCTTACTCGGTTTCGGCATATGTTTCTGTCAGTCAGAGGTGAGGTTTGTCTTTCTTTGTATATATGCGGGGGCCCATGTTCTCATCAGATTTTCTTCTGCTTGATATTTGTCCAGCAGTCGGATTTCGTCCTTGAGGCTTGAGAGCTTCCACCTTTGCCTGTCGCAATCGGTGCGTAAGTTTTTGACTTTAATAAGAGTTGTCTCGATTTTTCTGGCGGATCTCCGCTGTATTTTTTCCGTGACGGTGGCGACGGTTTCCGTCCTTTCGTCTGCTGGGTCAAAATATTGTTCCGGTGGGTGCTCAAGGGTTTTAATCAGTGTGCTAATTGCGGTTAAGTCCATTTGTATCATATCGTTGTATGTGTTCACGGTTCGCAGGATTTCTTTGATGCAGGCGATTGTATTCATGGGGGTTGCCTGCTCTAGTCTTGTCCTGATTGGTGTCGTTGTTTCGGCATCTGCTTGCTTGTTTTCGATTGGCTTGCGTGTTTCCTCTCCGTGATTCATGTTGGATTAGCTATTTTACGGGTCCTGGAATGTGTTTTTTAAGTGTCACTTGTTACTGCGGCGCCTTATTCCTTTCTTCGCTTTTAGGCTCTATTTTCCGATGTCTTGTGGGCTCTTAGTGTCTCGGCCACTCTGATCTCAGTTTCTGTCCAATCAGTTTGTTCCTTTAGTGCGCCGTGGCTTCCCGTTTGTTCTTGTTCAATGGGCCATTTGGTCTCGTACTTGACGCCTTGGGGCGTTTCTTGACAGTGCGGGGTTTCCAAGGTTCGCTTAACGTGATCTTGCCTGGGTTGGGTTATTATTTCCTTGCTTACAGCTGCATTTGTACCACTACTCTCTCCGCGGGAGAAGTTGCCGGGTTCCCCCGTTGAGGTTCGGGTGGGGACCAGCGTATAATACTTGCTCCAGTCGGAAACTTCGTTTCCTAGGTCTGGCATGAGGCTTGTTTGCGGTAGGAAACTGAATGTTACAGGTGGTTGTGGCACCCCGTAGTAGTACAGGGCTCCCGGAGTTTGCCATGTCGCATTTTGTCTAAATTGAGTTGCTTCATGCGTCGCAGCCGTGTTTGCGTTGCTTTGTTCTTCATGGGAGGTATTTTCTGTCTTTTCCGTGGTGGTTTGGCTGGAGTTCGGGGCGAAGTGCGTGCTCCAGTCAAATTCTTCGTTTTCCGAATTTGGTTCTGGCTGTGTATTTGTTTGCGGTGTTGAGTTAATTTCCATTGTGCTTTGTGCTCCTCCTTTGATCATTTGTTTGTCGGGGATTGGTTCCTCGGTCTTCTTGCTTGCAGGATCCTGCTCTAGCTCTGTCCTGATTTCCGCTAGTCGCTCTTTGAGCTGGTCGAGTAGTCTTTCGAGTTTTTGTATGTGTATTGTGGCCCTGTGCTTCCCTCGTGGGCGAATTCCTGTCTGGCTGCTAGATGTGTAGTTTTCTTGGGCTTAGATGAATTGCTTTCAGGCATTTTGTTCGGTTGGACGATTTGGGGTCGGGATCTGGAATTTTGTTCGTGATTTGGTTCGGGGATTTTCGAGCTATGTTCTTGTTGTGTTGGCTTTACAGTTTGTATATGGAGCCTTCGGTATTTTCCCTCGCTTGGCCTGTACTTGGAAGCTATGTCTTTTCTGTCCGCTTTGTGCTCCCGAAGGTTTTCTGCCAAGTCCCCGATTTTTTCGAGGTGTTTGCTCATCTGTTCAGTTGCTTCGCTAAGTTCCGCGATTATTCGCTTCAGCTCGACCTTAGTGTTGCTTTGCACGTTATCCTTGGCCTTTTTTGTAAGTCCTTGGACTTGCTTCTCAAAGTGTCTGGTGATTGCTCGTTTGAGTTCTGCGCCAATTTTGTCTCCTTCGTGCTCTTCAGCTTTCTCGCTAACGGATATTTCGATATTTCCGAAGCCGTCGTCTCCTGGCCATTTTTGTTCGGAATCTTCATCCTTTGTCGGTCCTTTCCTCTTTTTGAGGGGGGGAGTTTTATCTGTCTGCTGCGTGTCCGAACTGTGCTCGTGTTCGCTCCAGATAGGCGGCGATGCTGGGGACTGTATGTTTGAACGGTGATCGTGGTCCATCCCTGTAATTTCCGAGTGGCTGTTTTTCCATTGGTTTTGGTGGCACTTTGGAATTGGTATCGGCAGGAGTGTGCCGGTTCGAGATCAGTTTCCCTCCGAGGGTCTGATGGATGCAATTTCTTTTGGTCCGGTCTTGCCGGTTTTCTGTGTTTTCTGTTGTTGTGTGTTCTGCGCCTCTGGGTCCTGGGCTCCAGTACAGGCTGAGTGAAAAAGTCAGCGCAAATGCTAGCATTGCCGCCAGGAGCAGCAGTACAATGGCTATCATACCTAGGTCTGTGTCCGATTTTCTCCATCTGCACGAGAAGTACCTGCCCATTTTGCTTTTTTCTTTTCCTCTTTTATCCGAATATTCTTAGTATCCACTTGGTGTAGTATATGATGTTATCGATTAGCGAGTTTCCTTGGTAGTACCAGAACGCGATGATTACTAGGATGATTGTGTTGCTGCTGATTGTCAGGTGGCACATTAGCTTGCCTTGTGCTCACCAGTTAACTGTTTGTTGATAAATTCTCTCCTCGCCGTTTTACTGTGTCTCCTTCGTTCTCGTATTGCGCGGTGAATTTTCTCCTGAGAGGAGGGATCCTTACTGGTCTTGGTAGTTAAGTTCTGTCTTTATGTCCGTTAGGATATCGTCGACTATTTGCAAGATTGTTACTAGCGTAAGGGCGCTTTCCAGTCTTTCTCGAAATGTCGGCTCCTGGCTTGATTCCCCTTCCTCTCCCTGGTTGGGTTGCTTTGTTTCAGCGAGGGGATTTTCTTGCTTTTGACGTGAAAACGTCTTTAATTTCATCGACCATACAGATCGAGGGTACTTCGTCCTCTGCGTCACAAAAGTTGTAACTTTTCTCTGCCTTAGATCACGGAAACCCGGGAACGTGGAACTTTGTAGTTGGTTTCATGTGAACGCGAATTTACGGCATAAACTACCATTCTATTTTGGTATCAAATCACGATTTCTGAAACACTTTCCGAATGCATTTCATGCACACCTCTGGGAGGCTTCCAATATGACATAAATAAAGGTTGTGTGAGATGTCTGAAGCTTATTCTGATTCGAAATCACTGTTCGATTTCGAGGGGGTTTTCAGTCTTCCAGGTCGCGTTGCATTTGCGACTCAGGGGGTTGCAGGAAGGATATATTCATGCGAAACATGAAACATTTCGCAATGGGGGCCGATTTGTTCCCCTCTCTCC
>NW_003804810.1:0-1607 GCF_000255335.2 Galendromus occidentalis | reverse complement strand
GCGGCGGGAAACCTGACAGCGTCCGGAAACAGATTGCGGACCGTCTATCTTTTCCTCTCGAATAGATTTGGAGAGGAAGTTCCCCTGATGATTTTGCTGAGACTTCCCTGCGGTGACGCTCTACGCGAAACTTCACTCATCATGTAAGCAGGAGCTTTTGTACGAACGATAGAGAACTCATCAGCTCCCACGCAATGAATTACGCACACAGAATTCACAACAGGGTCCTCATTTGTTTACAGAACGCTATCTAGACTTATCCGAAACCGCGCAACGCTCCTGGATCCTCTCTCGAGACCGGGCGCTTGGCCGAGCCCGACAACTCGAGGACCAACGACCTGTTTCGCACGTTTCCGGGAGCGCCTCCCCGAAAAATGTTTGCCAGAGAGTTACTGCGCGCATTCTGCCTGAGCGGAGCGCAATCCCGATTCTCGCGTTTGAAAGAAGCGCATTGTTGGCGTCGATGTAGAAATGAAAATGTGAAGAAACGCGGAAATTATCGCAGTGAGACACGGTCAAGCCGTGGAATTGAGAATATCGCCATTGTCCGATAATGATTCTCCTTGCAGTTTCGCTCAACGGAGAGCCCCCGGAAAAGCGATACTTCGGACGGAGCTCAATGCAGGCTGAGGTCTTTCTATCTGAATGAGTTTGTCTGCCAGATGCTAGTCACGGCTCCGGACCGCGATCCCGGGAATTTCAGAATTCCTCAGCTATTGATCTCAGCGGAATTTCACTGCAACAACACTGTGAAAGTTGAAAATTCTACGGGTTTTCAGAAGCTGCTTCACGAGGAGGACCCTCGAGAAAGGGTCCTCAAAAGGAGGCTCCAGTATCCTCCATTTCAAGATCGACTCGACGCCGGGGAGCTTGACCCAGGACATCTAACGCAATCGATCTGACTCCTTATGGGGTCCCCCAGGCTCCGCGCCGACATCGTTGAACCCCGTTCTTCCCAAGCCGAGTACTTCCCTGGTGCGGACATCCCAACCACTCGAAATTTTTCCTCTTGGAGCACTGCATTCAACTTCATTGGATTCTCTCCCGGGACTGCAATCAGCTAATCAGATTAGAGAACTCAGCATTGCGCCCGGGTCCCCGAAATTCTCTTCTCTGCTCTTCAGATCTACAAAGGGAAATAATAATGATAATTATTCGTAGCGACGACGCAGACCATAACTCGGGACGAGCCCCCAGCAGCCGCTCTGTCTCTCAGAATCAACACGACACATGCAGCTGAAGTTGATGACACGGAGAACTCCTTCTAGCGTGAATCTTGCTCGACTTTTCACGGTTTCCAGTAACATTTCGAGGGAGGGGTGGCGTGGGCGCCTTGGTCGACTCAGGGAGAGCATTAGGAGCGCATCAGTTGACCATGACGGAGCATTAATCGCGGACACAAACAGCGCGGGTCCGGACCGGAAACGAGTCGAATATTGCCGGGAATGCTCATCAGGAGTAACGGTCACGTCATTTCTCGTGTAAAGGGTCGCCGGGCCGTTCATTCGCCGCTCTGGATGTGGTTTCTGCGTACTGTTGCATGAAGTACGCATCAGGTCGTGCCTCGGAGTTTATGGTACAGATACGAATCCTTGTTTCGGATATAA
>NW_003804809.1:20407-187175 GCF_000255335.2 Galendromus occidentalis | reverse complement strand
GGAGGTGCCAGGTGAGAGTTCCTGCGAGGACCATGATGGCCGCGGTTGACACCGTCCGATAGCAGCGAGCAATTCTTATTCCACTCACCCTCTGTGCCCTCTCCAGGGTATCTCTGTTCTTCTGATACTTGAGAGCGTTTTCCGACCAGATCGGCGCCGCGTAGAGTGCCACCGACTCAGCTACGGTCGCCAAGACGCGGCGCTGGGGCTCCGAGGCGCCATAGGTTCTCGGGAGAATCTTCGCGATGTCCGACGCTACCTTTGCGGCCTTCTTGGAGACGAGCTTGATGTGCTCTGTTCCTGTAAGATTTCTCTGAAGGTAAACTCCTAGGTATTTAGCCGTTCGAACGAAACTGACCTGGTGCTGCTGCAGGTGCAGGGTTGGTGGGTCGTCTCCCCGTCGGGATAGCAGCATGATCGCCTCTGTCTTCTCCGGTGCAAGTCTCAGGGAGTTTTCCTCCATCCAGAGAGCGATTGCGTCCAGAGAGTCCTGAGTGATTTCCTGGAGCTCCCTTACATTTCTTCCCATGGTCAGCAGTGCTAGATCATCTGCGTACGCCAGGGTCGTTGCCCCAGAAGGCAGGGTGAGCCTGAGAACTTCATCGTATCCTACATTCCAGAGGGTGGGGCCCAGGACCGACCCCTGGGGTACTCCTGCTGTCATCCGATGCTTTCCGCCATCTTCGTCAGTGATGAATCGGTTCTGTAGATAAGATCCCAGAACCCTCCGAAGGTACGGCGAGATTCCTCTTTTCTGAAGGGCTCTGGCGATTACGCCCCATTCCAGGGAGTTGAAAGCATTGCGGACGTCAATGAGAACGATCGCGCAGCGCTTCCTAGTCCGCCATGGTCGGGCCTTTTCCTCGAGAACCGCCTCATATAGTTTCTTAAGTGCCGTCATCGTGGACCGTCCTGTCCTGAATCCGAACTGTGTATCTGCCAGTCCGTTCTTCTCCTCCAGCTCCTCCTGAAGCCTGTGAAGTATGATCGTCTCCACTGCTTTTGCCGCTGTGTCGAGCAGACAGATCGGGCGAAAGGAGTCCCTCTTCGATTTCGGAATCAGGACCAACTTGGCCATCTTCCACCTGGGGGGGAACTCTCCACTGCGTAAGATCCGATTCACCATTCCTGCGAACAGTGCCGGCCACCGCTTCATGAGGACCTTAGTGGCCTCGGCTGGTATTCCGTCAGGCCCCGGGGCTTTCCTCGGTGCCAGGCGGTCCGCTGCCCCAATAACTTCCCGGATCGAGACTTCCGGAACATCGCCGTAGTCAATATCAAGGCGTTCCCTGGTGTAGGGAGTTCCTGTAGGGAAGAGCTCCTGAACCGCTTCGTGGATGGCTTCCGATGCGAGTCTGAGTCTACGCCCTCCTAGCTTCTCTCTGACGATCCTGTATGGTAACCCCCAGATGTCGTTCTTCAGTTGCACGATGAGCTCTTTCCAGCTTTCTCTCTTAGCCTTGAGGATTCCCTCGGTGTAGTCCTTTCTGGCCCTCCTGTAGGATTCCCTGAGGGCATCCTCTTCGTTTGTTCCGACTTCACTACGACCTCTGTAGCGCGTCCATCGTCTCCGGGCCGTGATGGCAGCTCTTCGAAGTTGCGCGACCTCTGCATTCCACCAGTACCTGGGCTTTCGCCCCCTAATCCGATCCGGGATGCTGGAGAGGCAGCCTGACAGGCTCGTGTGAGTATGTTGACTATATCTCCTTCATCAGCCTCGAGGTGTTCATCTGTGTAATACTTGCACTCTCTGTCGATGGAGTTAAGTAGTGTTTTCGAGTCAAGTTTCTTCATCTTCCAGCTCGGGGTGTTCAATGGTTCCGGTCGGCTAACAGCTCCCAGGTACTCGTATTCCAGATACCGGTGGTCACTGAAGGAGTCCTGGTCGCAGCGGACCCTCCATGCATCGAAGTCTGTGGGTATAGATGTTAGGGTTACATCGATGAAAGTACCGTGGTTCTGTCCGATGAAGGTAGGGCTCATTCCATCGTTTAGGATGGAGAGACCATGCCTAGCGGCCATTTCCTCGATGCTTGCTCCTCTGGCGTTTGTGGTACTGCTCCCCCAGACCTCTGAGGCTGCATTGAAATCTCCCGCCACGAGTACTCTCCCTCCAGCTCTCTGAATCTGATCGTCCAGGCACCGAATAAAATCTTCAAACTCCGACAGTTCCCTATTTGGTGAGAAG
Source organism: Galendromus occidentalis (assembly GCF_000255335.2). Taxonomy (NCBI): domain Eukaryota; kingdom Metazoa; phylum Arthropoda; class Arachnida; order Mesostigmata; family Phytoseiidae; genus Galendromus; species Galendromus occidentalis. Next base: position 184,987 of record NW_003804809.1, on the reverse strand, counting down.
TGGCAGCTAAATACCTGTTCCCTCCATGTCTATCTTCCGTTCCATTTCCGTGTGTGCGGCGATTGCTCGCCGTAGGTTGATCTGTAGTATTTTGACAGTCATGGTTATTCGGTGTTGGAAGCGGGGACCTTCTTTCTATTAACCATCTTGAACCAGGTGTCCGATGAGGTGGTGCTAGTGCCCGGCTGTGATTCTGCTGGTTCCTCCAGTGTCCGTTGCGGATTCCTTTCCACTGAGGATTTTCCGCTTCGAGCTCTGTCCAGCAGGTCCTGCATCATTCTTCGTCTTTCTGGGCAGGCTGATGAGTATGCTGAATGTCCTTCTCCGTTGCAACTCTTGCATTGAATTTCTACGCCTTGCAAGTGCTGCTCTGGTGTCCCTCTTCTCCACACCGGTAGCATTTCCTTGCAGCGACCGTCGTAGAGCTGCACTGATGCGCACGATGGCCGATTTGTTGACATCTAAAACAGACTGGGAGCTCGTGCCAGGGTCGGAGCATGCAGATCTGCCACCCGATTTTGATACGCCCAATACGGAGTATTCGGTCCGCGTCGACTCTTGACGCTCTTATCACTGCCGACCTGGACCCTCTCTCGCTGTCTCGAACTCTTTCGACTCGAATCGTTCCCGGTTCTGCACCTCCCATCGCCTTCCGAATCTCGTCATCGATTTCGTCAGCATTTGTGACTAGATCGAGGTTAGTAATGAGAACTGCTGAGGAAAGGGGAGCCCTTCTAGCCTCTGCGGTGAGCTTGAGCTCCTCAGTTATAAACTGGGTCAATCTCTGCTGTCCTCCGTTCTTCTTCTCTCGGAATTGGAGCTGCAGTCCTTCTTCGGTTCTTCTGACTCCTCTGATGTCCACTCCGAGAGCGCGTGTGTCTACGTTGGTTCTGAGGTTCTTGAGGACATCTGCGAAGCTAGTGCCCGGAGTCTCCACACCGAGCGTTCCATGAGCATGTCTTTTTGGATTTTTTTCGTTTCTGCTGACTTCCGTCCTGGAGTGGCCGACGGCTTTTTGGAGATCTCAGCTTCAGTTTCGACTTTCGAAGTGGTCCAGCATGCCTCTGTGATTTTCTTCGCGAGTTCGATGCTGACTCCATCCGGGAGTCGGATTAAAGTCTTATCACCCCTCGCTGTAATCTTTTTGACTTCCTCGGCGACCTTCTGCATCATCTCAGCCACGTCGATCGGGCTGGGATTGGCCTTGATTCTTCCAACAATTAGCGTGCGTTGCTCAGTCTCCGAGGCGACCTCATCTCCACTAGTGAGCGAGGCCGCAATGTGCGCTCGAGCAGTTGCCACGTCGCCTTCTTTGAGAGTATCGATATTCTTCACTGCCGGGAAGAGTTTGGCCAGCTGTTCGATGATGTGCCCGGTCTTGGCGTCTCTTCCTGTGGCCTCAGCAACCAGTACCTACCTTGCACGCACGGCTGCCGGCGATGCCTGCACGGCTGGTTGAAGTTCTCTCAAAAGCTTGCTTTGGCCACTCTCCCTCTGCGAGCGTGACCAGGTCTTGCAGGCTCGAAAGCTCCTCGATTTTCTTTCTGATTTCTGCAGCTTTCTCTTCTTCGGCGGTCTTTCGAGCAGCTGCTGCATCCAATTTGGCCTGTTCCCTGCCCTTGCAGACCGAACATATCGTCGCAGCGTACGAGTGCTCCTTCTCGACCTCTGGGACAAGCAGCTCACCTTCGATCTCCTTGAGCTTCTTGCCGATTAGTACCCTTACTTGCAGCTCGAGCCTCTGCTGTGCTCGCTCTAGGTCCGGGGCCAGCTCTTTTATCGCTCTGGCCGTGTTCTGGACCTTGGCCAGTTCGATAAGCGTGGACGACTTCTCTCCAATGATATCTCGAATGAGTTCGGTGACCTCTAGGACTAGAGCCTCCTTATGCTCATCCCACGTGTCAGTTCTTTTCCTCTTCTCAGGATCTTCTTCTTCCGTGGTATTCGGGGAGCACTGCTTTCGTTTGCCTACTGTCGGCATTTTCGGAGTGGCTGCGATGTTTTCTGTGGCCGGTGTAGGCAGGGGTTGACTGCGCTGTGGAGTCCTCTCAATGCCCGCGCCCTCACCTTGAGTTCTGAGCTCTCCCGCCACTAGGAGCCTAGCCAGATTCTTACCCACAACGGCCGTGAGTTTCGACTGTCTTAGGACCGCCGGTGGGGGTGCTACGGGCCTCTGAAACTCAGTCTCCATTTCATCTGCCGTCTCCATCGCATCGGTGTCTGCCTCTGCAGTATCAGTGCCGGACGTGCCTGCTTCTGCTCGTCCCTCTTCGTCTTTGCTCTTTTCCGGGGGATCACCCTTTGGCGGAGGCGTCCTGGGAAGCGCCATGAGTATCCCGCCTTTGCTCTCAGGCAGTACGTTTTTCCTCCGATAGATGCTCCCTGATGGATTTCCCTCCTGATGGTTCAAATTTTCCCGCCGCTGTGATTCCGCGGCCACCTGTCACCTGTCAGCCCCGTGAGCCGGCGGAAAATCGAACAGTTTGCGATTAATCGCCGAAAGCTCGTTCTCTCTCTATCCCGGCTCTCGTAGTGAGTGTCTCCTCTGCAGATGTTATTGTTCTGCGCTGGATGTCTGTTCGGGGTAAGTCAGCCCGCTGTGTAGTTCAAGGGTTTGCTCAGTCGCCTCTGTGGCCCAGGTCGTGAGGCAGAAATCTCTCGAGGCTAAGGGGGGCAGAAAGGAGGGTTTGGATTCCCTCCCTGCCGGTCACCCGTTGCACCGAGGAAGCACCTCTCCGTATGAGCACCCTGCACCAAGTCTTGTCTCTTCTTCCACGGGGAATCACCTTTTTTCCCGGAGCCCTTGATAAGAGCGTCCGTCAGCGGCCACGGCCACGATTGCGATTTCGCAGGCCTTGGTCCCGACGCGGGGGACGGAGCTTGCTGTTCACATTGAAATTTCCAGAAATTTCAGGCCCTGTTCCCTTTCCGTTTGCACCGTTAATAATTCAGAGCCCTGAGATCCATGTGGTATGAATTTCGATTTGTTCCTCTCTTTGTTGTTACCGATAGCGGGCGGAGAGCCGGACTCAGATTCGTTGCAGCGAGTCCAGGCAACACCTGCTCCCCCGCATGCTGTTTCTTTTTCTCCCTCTTCCTTTGTTTTCACGAAATGAAAGGAACAGTGAGTTTTGAAATTCAAACTCAAATTAGTTCTTAGCTGAGCATCCAGCTGCGAGCAAAGGAACGAACGAACATCCAGCTCCTCGAAACAATAACAATGAATTTGAATTGTGTGCCAACACGTCGTTTTTCCCTGGGCATCGCATTCCTAAACAAGGGACTTCAACGAGCGAACGCCTGAAAACGACGGAGCTCTAGGAGGGAACGCAAGAGAGCGCGGGGAGAAGACAGGATCGGTGGCGGAGTGGGATGGTGGACTCCGTTCTGCGCCGGCGGGGCGGGTCGTCTGGAGAAACGCGGGTAGATACTCCCGGTGGATCAATCCATGAAATTAATTCGTATCCGTGCGGAATAGGTTCAGAACGCAAATCGGTAAGGGTCGAGAATGAACAGTGCGGGACCTTCACTCGGAGAATTCTTGGCTGAAGGGGCAACCAAGCCGTGAGAATGTTCAGAATGAAAGGCGGAAAACTCGCAAGCCATAGGAGCTATCGCGACTCCGAGGCGGCCAGAACGGCTTCGAGAGTGGCTTCGCTTACTTTCGAGGAGCTGCGGACGAAAGAGTCCTGCAGGTGCAGCTGTAATGCCGAATGATAAACTGCGCTTGGTCGGCAGTCCACCAAGTCGGCGGCGGGTCCGGTCGGTCGACGCCAGGTGCTTGCGAACGAATCAACCACACCCAGTACCGGAGAGAGGAAGCCAGACGCGAAGATCTCAGAACGACCAACGACGCAGTCCGGTGAATGGAACCGAAGGAAGAGGCTGCTCCGGTGCTTATTGTTGTTCCTGAGGCAGCCGCCGCCGCCGCCGCCGTTGAGGAGGACAAATGAGTGGCAACATTGCCCGTTTTTTTTCCTTCATCCCCTGGCTTACTCAAGCTCACAGTCCAGCACAAGCTCGACTCGGACACTGGCTGTAGTCCTATGTCTTTCCTCTTCGGTCGCTCCGCTAAATACTAGCATGGCGCCCTCGCTCTTTCTTGTTTCCCTGCTCCCCTCCCCCTCGTTTTGCCATTCGTACGAGTCGAGCCCAGTCCATTGCCCATGTTGATGTAATGAGAACATAGTGCTAGGTTCGCTCCTCCAAAATCGTTAGCTCACGCTGTCGTGAGTCGTTGCCGCTGTCACCGGACTGTGAGAGCTCAGTGGAACGCGTGAACTAGAGTCCGCTCTGGTAAATGAGATGAGCATTGAGACTCTGGTGAATTTCGAATAAAATTTGACGCTGATTGCACGTCTCTCCCGACGAATTCGATCCTGTGTACAGGGTGGTCATTTTTAGTCGGGACTTTTTTTCCCTCCCCTCGTTCCGGCCCTAACTTTGTAACGGCTCGATGGAACTATATGAAATAACCCACCAATCAACAGCTCTCGCCCTGACTGACAAACTTCCGTCCCCAGCGAGGACGATTTCGGCCAACTTCACCTGTTGCGGGCGTTTTGGAAACGATCGGTCACTTTTTTCTCGTTGCTCCACGAAAACGCTGAACGGAATGGTGAACGTAGACCAACACAATCGTGTTGTGAAGAAGCAACCGAAGTCGATGATGGAAAAAGATTTCATAAAAAACCTCAAAGGTTCGTGTATTTTCCTCTCGGCATGCGTAGATTGTGAGCTTCTCAATAAAGGATGCTTACTGTCACGAACAGGACCAGGTCCGTTGCGTCACCATCATATATTAACTACCCCGACAACACAAGTCACACTACAATACAGCCTTCAACACACACTCACAGAGAGAGACCGGGTAATCACCAAGGGTAATCTTATCATACGGTTAATCCAAGGGGTTTCTGCCCCCTTCGCTCATGTATATATTCCGTATTCATTATTCTGTATATCATTCATTATTTCCTAAGTTCAATAATCTCAATCAGCGAACCCCTCTCCGAACAGTTATCTGGCCACGGAGGGCGCGGCGGTCTCTGTCAGGTGGCTGTCAGCGTAGCTGTCAGTGGCCGAGGCAGTGACGTCATGCGCCAGTCGCGATCTCAACGTTGACTGGGACCGATCACGCTCGGTTCCCAGCATCAGTTTCTCGGAACTCAGGGTCAAAACCCCTAGTTCGAGTTCGCTCAGGATAGGCCTGGGTCACGCCCCGCTATCCTGATTCATCCCCCAAGTGCGCACAGACCTGGAGTCCATTTCTAGTGAATTCCTTCGTGTCCTCATTGGAAGTGTTTTCGAGGCTGTGTCACACTTACTCTCTCTGGTAGGTTCTCCGTTTCTCAAAGATGGTCTTCTGCATGCAGGTACTGTCGCGATGCTCCTCTATAATCTGGGGAAAAAGCTCCCGTTCCCAGCTGGATCTAGACAGACTCGATTTTTCGGAGCTGGATAATTCTGGACTAGGTAGTTAGTTCTGACGGTTCCGGAGCTGTCGAACACGACATCGAAAACCGGCTGATTCCCACGGGAGGGATCCTCGTCGGTACGGGAATCAATTACTCCCGAGGACCTTTCAGAGGTCCGTTTCCCGTTGGGGCTATGGTCGGTGCTCCTGTCGCTCACGAGACGTGTGTCCTGCGGTATCGAGAGTGGAGCCGCGCTGAATATACGGCTTTCGCGAAAGCTACCCTCATAACCGGAAGGCATAGTAGAACGTGGCTCGCTGTCCGGACCTGTTCCAAACTAAAGACCATTTCGCTTCCAGGTGGTAACGGCGGTTCCGACTTCGAGGAACAAGTCCTATCGCACATATATCACTCAATCGATATTGAGCGATTGCCATTGCGAATAAGTGGAGTCTGTACCATCGCACAAATTCTTAGGGCTCCTAATCGACTCTAAATTAAATTTCAAGACGCACATAGTGAGAATCTCGAGCAAAATACAATCAGGAGTGGCGGTCCTGTCGAGACTGAGATATGTATGCTCCCCCCCTCTCAAGCGATCCGTGTACTACGCGCTGATAGACTCCCACATACGATACATGATCACCATCTACGGAGGGACATCAGAGAATCACATCGCAGGAATCATCAAGCTGCAGAAGAGAGCTATCAGAGCCATAGCCAACGCTCCGTGGAACGCCCACTCGGCCCCTCTGTTTGTACAGTATGGAATCCTAGACTTCAGAAGACTATACGCCTACAGCCTAGTTTACCAGTTATAACATTCATAAGTCGCCTACCGAAACCAACTCATGGGCATCAGACACGTTTCAGAGAGGCAGGTCTCCTGAGTACGACAGATATGTTAAAATGCAGAAATCGGAGGAGCCCATTCCCAAACCTGACCCGACTGTACAACCGACTCCCAGAGAAGATCAGGATATATATTGACAATCCTTATGTTACGCGCAGAGATTATTTGAAGACACTCCTTAAGAAACACTTCACGAACGTAAGCAACGTCGATATGAAGATGATACTGTATTGAGATAATCTAGAATAGCTTCCGAATCCCCCCCCCCCAAAAATCCATCGAGACCACATGCCATACCGATTGGACGTATTCTTTTCCGTGCGACTGTAACACGGGTTAGCCGTACCGCAGGCACGAAATTTTGAGCCCTTATGAATTCTCCAATAAACGCCCAACATGTTAAAATGTTCTGCGGCTTACCGCCCCTGACTGACGATGAGAAGAGCTCTGAGTCCGATATCCGAGACGTACTACATCTTACCGCCGTCCTGCCCCTCCACAACGGAGTCGACGGTGTTTCAAAACTCTCTGTGTTGACTGCCAGCGACGCCGACGTGCGCGCAAATTCATTCTTGAGATGCATACACTGCGCGCCTCACCTACGCAAATTCCTTATGACAGCCGCCACCCAGGAACTCTTGTTCCTCTCTGTGGCACTCTCATTCGATTCTCTCTCTCTCTGCGCGAGTTCCTGTACGAAGCTCCCACAAAGAACCGTTTCAGAGCCTGGCGGCACCTGCTCCTGCAGCTTCATATTTCATTGTCACTCTTAATAGAGCAACGAACCAGCCTGGAGAAGGGGGACAAGTGAGAAACTCCGGACGGAAGAGCATCAGGAGTGGTCGTCGAGGAGCGGGCGAAGGAGAATACCTGCTCGCCGAGTCTTGATGCTCTCGCACGTCAGAACGACGGGTACGAGTCCAGGCACGTAACGTGCAAGATGCGGAGCCACTGCGCTTCCGACGCGCAGAATCGTTTCGCCGTCCAACTATTTCTGTCCGGAAGGTGAGAGAAATTCCACTCCACGAGAATAAATGAATACTTTTCGCGTGGTCGTCGCCGAGTCCGTCGGGGAGGAATTCCGGAGGAAGGGAAGGCTAGTCGTTCAGGGGTTCCACGAAAGAGACCCCTTCCGCAGGGAAGTCCGAGTTCTGGGTAGGAACCTCTCGTCGGGAGGATCCGGTAATTCGTGGACAAAACGACCGGGTCTAAGAGTCGGCCGGCTCGCTCCTGTTGGTGAGTTGGCAACTCGGTCGAACAGCGGTCGGCCGGAGCGGGCACTCGAAAGCCCACCTCGAATGTAATCGGCTTTGCGATATGCGAGCGACCCGGAGGCAGATTCACGAGCCGCTCTGTTCGGAGAAGTGGCTATAGTTTGTTTACGAAGGATAAAGCAGTATATATAATATATACGTGCGCGTATGTTTGAGAAGGAGAGAGGGAGAGACGAGGCGGGAACTCACACCCTGTTCCGCTCATGTCGCTTGCTCTCCCGCTTTCTCTGTACTGTTCCTTTCTCGTCCCAGACTCACACACATATGGTATACACCCTACGAAAGAGAGCTTAAAGTTTTGGAGTTTTGCGCTAAGCCTCATGTACACAATGGACTCGGCCCTTTCCCGATCCCTTTTCCGCCCGGCTACCCGTCCAACCGAATAGGGAGAGTTCAAACCGCTCTGAACTCATAGAAAGGCGTTCGAACCTCTGCCGGTCAGCTGAGTTCGCTGTCGAGCACTTTCGAAATTCCCCGGCTGGCTCTACTCGAGGTCTTCGGCTCCTGAGTTCCCTTTCATCATGATTCTCTCCCGTGAGCTTTCCTTGTTCCATCCCAACTCGACTCGACCAATCTTCCGTTCCGGAGGATCATACAATAAAGGTCTTCCCTCCGAAGACCTTTATCCGATGCCTCGATGGCGAATAGAAGTCTGACTGGGATGTGATTTCGGCTACCATTCTGAGCGGCTGCTCCGTCGATTCGGAAGTCAAAACAAAACCGCGACTTCCGAACCCTCGAGGCTATCAGGAACCGTTTCGCGGAGTGGGAGGGTTTTCCTCGCCGAATGCGTTTAAGTGCTTTCCCCGATGCCTCGATCGACGATCTTTCTGAGAAAACCTACATCAACTCGCGAGGTAACGCTGCTCGGGGCAAGACTTTTCGAAATCGACTTGTTCAGAGTCAGATCAAACGAGTCTCGCGGCGGACTCGAAAACCGACTGAAAACTCCCCGACTTGAGAAGAGAGCTTATTCATTTCAGGAGGTGTTCTCTCCGTCAAAAAGCGAGTCAATCACAGTAATTGTCGGGGTCTGCCAGACGCTCCTTGGAATATGTATTCGCTACTCCTAGCTGGGACTGAGAACAGGTTCCTTGTAGCTGGGAACAGGTCGCTTCGCTTTTTGAGGCTGGAACCCGTCAAGACGGGGAAGTGCGCTGAGGCTGACATCGGCGCGGCCCGTATACGGCTCGAATGGGGTGAGATCGTGATATCGTATGTCATTCGTGGAACGTGGTGACGCATACCTCATACGCAGTTAAGTCATAGGAACGTAGTCATTAATTTGGCGGGTAAGCCGGTAAGCGGTCGGCCGGGCTTCAGCCAGCTTCCGAGATTAACTTTAAGCAAGACTAATCATCGCAATGACTTTCTAATGGCTTCCTCGCGTTAATCTTCCCGGAGGATTCAAAATCGACTCGAAATTCCCTTCCTCGTCATCCGAGCGAACTCATCATCGTGCTGAAATCATGCTTCCGTCCGAATCGGCGGCAGCAGCGACCACGTCGGCGTCGTCCTCGACGAACTTCGGCGTCGGCACGAGCTCTGGCAAAAGATTTCGCTCGCTCGGGATGACGGATATCGAGCGCCAAATTGCTCCCGGGGAAATATTCTCCTCTCTTCGCGCCAGACCGGAATCCTTCGCCGAGGGAAGGATGGTTCGAGCCTCCCTGTCTTCCAGCACCTCGGTAGTGGACAGGGCCGAGTCCTGTTCGCCAGACAATGAGCAAGAGGCGTTTGCTCGCGAGAGATCCGTAGTCGGGGAATGATTTGGCACTCTGACAGAGAAAGTATACCAGAGGGGCAAGTTATGCTCTCGAGGAACTCCTCTGACTGCGGAATCCGGATTCGTGTCATCGAGACATATATTTCCGACCGCTAGCGCCCGTTTGGATTTCAAATCTGGTGTACTCGATCTATCTATATCCTGAGGGCCTCGGGATGAGCCGAGCTCCATACCGGGGCCCCAGGACATCGCAGTTCGAATTACTCGACTGATCGGGAAAATACAGAATGGACGGAAAAAATAAGATTGACAACGCTTCCCGGGGATCTGTAATCGATTCAGCTCGCAAGCATGAGGGAATGAGGGATTCTTCCTACATCGTTCACGAAGATAGATCAGTTTACACCGCAGGGATGAACAAGGACGCGGGTTGAGTCGACGTCTATGGAACAGGATATTCTTCACGGGCAAGACGCCCGACACGCAAACCATACTATTTCCCTCTCCTCCGACCTGTTTGCCGAAACACCTAGGTGCGGTGCTATTTCTCCGACGAATATCGAAGATTTTCGAAACCATAGATCGTCGGGTTTCGTGAGTCTTTTTGCAGCATGAGGATCTAGGCGGACGATCCCACCGGGAGCCTCTCTCAAGTTGGAGGCAATGGAAGTCTGGAAATCGAAATGTCGAAGAAAGACCCAGCATTCAAAAGTCTCAATCAAACGGGTCTTTATTCTAAAATAGATATTTACATTTTATACACATCAAAATCAGTCGTATGCTATAGAGTGGTAACTCGTTGTCACGCATCATTCTATCCAGCCAGCTGTCATACATCTCGCTCACTCTATTCGGGAATCGATCCATGGGCCAGCTTTTCGAACAGCTTCCCGCATTCCCTACATTCCCTCATCGTTTGTATCATCATTGATTCCATTCCATTCGAAGTCTGGGGTTGAATGATTGAAAATGTATTGAACATAGTTCTGAGAGCAATGGGAAGGAGCTCTGACAACGATACAAATGATTCGGTCATGTGTTCGACGCCGAGGCATCGTCAAACCTGAGAATTCACGCTCTCGGAGCCGCTGGTTCGCTTGGTCCATTACGACTACGCGCTCATTCGCGGACAGTTCCCCAAAAGTTCAATGCTCACACGTGTTTCCGTAATCTCAAATAAATCACCTCACATCGAGTCCTGTGTTGCAGAAACAACCCAACGCACTCTCGTATCTCTCGCCTTACCCCCCTCGGCCCAGCAACGAAGTCAAATGCCACTCGTGAAGAATCCGGGTATCGATTTGGGGCGTGAACTGAGGAAATCAATTCGAGACTTGAAGCGAAGCCCTGCCGAAAAGAAATTGTTCCCCCTTGCATGAAGATTCAGCCGGATAAACGCGTGACAGGGAATCCTTGCGATTCTCGGAGCTCCGGTTCTCGCTCAGACAGAACCACGATGCCGACGTGAACCACATGGTCAAACAACGAGTTCCCGCTCAAAGCGGACTCCAGACACACGCAAACGATCCAGCGATAAAAGAACTATTGCTTGTAGGATATTTATTACAATGGTTTGCAATCTCAGACCACTACTTCATTTCATCACAGGATATAGGGGCAGGGATCTTTCGTCCTTCCTTACTTTCTCTCTCCTCTCTCTGGCTCTCTCTCTCTCATTCTAACTCTGTGTGTGGGTGTGGGCTTCTGTGTGCCGATGATGATCCGAAGCAGCTCACTCGGCGGAGCTATACACTCAATGTGTGCAGCAAACAGTTCCGATCTCAATGTGGTCTCTTCGCGGTAGTGGCATCAGAGTTGCACGGTTTTTGCGGAAATAATTTTCGGAACGGTTTTTCATCGTTTGTGGAGGGTCCCATGGTGGTGTTTCTGGAATGTTTCCACGGCAATTCCGAATCCGAGAGCGTCGAGTCCAATCGGCAGCATGTAGACTAGAAAGTCAGATTCCCAGGATGAACGGGACAACTTCAACCGGCTCCAACAAGTCGCGCAAACCGCTATTGCATGCATAATCCTCCTTCACTCTGGAGGTCAACGTCGGCGACCCGGGAATCTGCTCATCTCGATCGGGAATGTTGCAGTATGGAAGCTTCGACGACTCCTGTTCATGTGTTCCCCGACTCGCATGCAGAGCCAACCGATTGTTCATAGTATGGGCTGAGTCTTTGAGACTGTGCTGCAGTAATCCAGGAACAAAACATTTTACGGTTGATCTCCTGGAATGAAGAGCAACCATGTACGGATGCAGACGAGCGGAAGGTCTCAATCGTCCCGACTCCGATTGCGAGTGTCAGCCCGTCATCGAGTACGGACCGCTCCATGTCTGGTTTTACTCACATGGCGTCTCCTCCTCACAACTCATCTTATTCTTCCCTTCAAGCGCGACTCCGATGATAATACACACTCGTCAGAGACATCAAGAGAAGTGATATGCTTATCGTGGGCTCGGTAGCCGCATGGTTAGAGATGTACCGCTCTGAGTGGATGGAAGAAGAACACATGTAAGTGAACTTTCCACCGTCCATGACCTTCTCTCGGAAGTATTTTCGAACTGGGCTGACCCGAAAAGACGCGACTTGCATCTTTTCCCAAGACCCACCTGGGTAGAACTCCAGAACCCGTGTCTGCTTTATATCTGTTGATGGTATGGTGTAGACACAGAAGAAAAGATGTCGCGCCGACGCGTGACTTTTGAAATGTTGATTCGAGAGCGACGTGGTCAGAACGGTCGTGTAGCCATCCTTCGTGGCCCGACGCTGCTGAGCTTGACCTGGTCCAGCAGGGTTCGGTTGTACCGAATAATTTAGTTGGGTCATGTTGTCTACGTTCAGGTAGTCGTTCCCTGAAAATTGATCCGCCCTTGGATTTCTCTCGGGAGGAATAAGAAATAATTCGAAGAGCTTAGCCGAGAGGCTCCGTACAACTCCCGATTACTGAGCCCCGTATTTGCGTTTCCCCCTCAATGCGCTCGGGACAAGGGAAAATCTCACCTGCGATTTGAGTTTGTTCCACCCTGTACATGAGCACTTGCGGCTCCGGGAAAATTCCCTCAACTTGACACTTGAATTGTGTCTCTTCAGAATCCACGGGACGACGGAAACTGAGGTCGAATTTACGCGGTTTGGCTGCAAGAATCGATAAGAGGCTCGACGGTCACTTGACAGAAAGTTGGGAAATTTCTCCGAGCCCATCTACACAGAGATGGAGCACATTCTCCCCTCAACTACTCGGGAACTCGTCTTCGGGTAAGGGGAGGGACTGAAATTCCTCGAATCTAGCATATTTCTGTCCCATGGAGCCCATCGTTTTCTCCTCGTCGACCTTCCGCGCACCGTTCCGTCAAAGGTTCGATGCTGTCATCGCTTCTGATCAATAACCGAATGGCTAATGCCCGAAAATCAAAAAGTAGATGACAACTCACCGTAAACGACCATATCGGCGGACCGGGAGTCCTGACCTTGCAGTGAAGTCACCGAGCACGAATACGTTCCCGTCATCTCAGTCGTTGGCCGAAGTATGTTCAATGCCCGATATTTCGTGTAGGCGTCCTTCGTCATTTCGAAATGACGGTTTATGTGACCCTCGAAGCGGGACTTCGAATAGGAGCGCTTGTTCAAGTCAGGTATCCACTGATAGATTGGCTTGGTGTCCTGATTGAAGAACCATTTGACGACGAGCTGTTGATCTTCGTCGCTGTACTCGTAGATGCAATCTAGCACGACTGAGTCCGATGTTCCGTTCTCGACTGATCCGGGCACAGAGAGACTCGAAATCCGAACCCCGTCAGCAGTGAGGAAAGTGCTCGAAATCACGAGAAGCACCGAAACCGCGAACTCTGCAAGGTAAACCGGAGAGAAGAGACGATTAATGAGGTAATGGTTTGTTTTCCGAGGAGAGCAAATCGCCTCGACAGAAGATCACTTTTCTCTTTTCCTCTGATCTTTTTAATGGCTCCCCTCGCCTTTCGCGAACTCCAGTTCTCTAAATCTCCATCCTTGAATCGCTCCCTCCCTCAAAATTTTCTGAGCCCTCAATTTGGAAACCCCTGCCCTCACCGGCCATTTTCCCCCGCTCTGCTTCTATTGGCAGTGCGCCCGGTTTCGTGGAGGTTTTCATTAAAATCTAATGGCGGCCTCATTAGCCTCATAGATTATTATTAGTTGTATTATTATTTCTCGTCCTCGCCACTGGCGGCGGCAGTGACCCGATGCCTTAATTATTATTAGAAGCAGCACGAAGAGAGGTTCGAGCCGATTCGGGGCGATCCGGGACACGAATGGTGGCAAGCGAACATCGAGGACCGGAACGGAATCGTTGTCGGCCTTTTCCCGCTCTTTGCGAGCCTCTAGCGGCAGATGGAGACCGTAGCAATTTGGAAGAAGGTCTCGGTCGCATAAAGACTGATTAATATTTTCCCCCTGATCCGCCTGCGACCGTCGCTGTACGAACGCCCTAAGAGGCCGTCTTTCTCCCCGACCCTACTCGACTCCGGTTAGACCAATAAACGGTCCGCGTGGCTCGTCGAGTGAATTCGGTACTCGATCCAGAGGTCTGACGTATATCATTCTTTGGAGTCACTTCCCCCCTAAGTTCTCGCGGACAGTAGGCGGAACTCAAAACTGCTTCCTGAAGGTTCGGCCGATTCCGAATATTATGAACAACTCGGCCATTTCGCAGGAAAAGCCTCACTGGCATCAATCTCGTTCCCCAGAAACCCCCGGAACGGTCCCTATGGGGAGAGGGTGAACTTCACTGCACCAAACTCGAGCTTCTCCGCTTCCTCCCTCGGAACAGCACTTCTCCGCTCCCCTCTAACACCGATGAGATCAGCAATTAAATCAACCATAATGAACTCCGACATCCCTCCACACCGCGGCCTCATCATCAGCAGCGGCAGCAGCAGCAGCATGAGTAGTAGTAGCACCGAGCACGGTTCAAACCCCTCGTCCAGACAGCTGCTCACCACAACACAAAGTTGTCCGAAACAAAAATCTGGCTTCATTTGTGCCGCCTCCACGCTTCCCGCGGCCGCCGCGCACCCACTACCACCACCAACACCACAACCGCCGCCCCGCCACCCCGCAGACTCCCAACAGCTGAGTGAGGAGTGCCGGCTATCTGTGGAGGGCTTTCAAGCCACATGCGTTCAACATTCTCTTTAACAACAGTTTTGGTCCACAAACCAGTTTACGGAGCACAATCAGCGATTCCAATTATGCGGCGTTGCCGAACTCGTTGGCATCGTTTCTCGAAAAACAATCAGGGACCTCGAATGTGTACCGATATACGCGAACAATGAACTCCCCGCTAAGCTTATCTGTGGCCAAAGAATCCTCCGCTCGTTTTTCAGGACGGGCGATTGTTCATGGAGAATGGCATCGGAGCGAACATGAATAGTCCCGGGTCTCATTACGCGCTCTGCCGTCCTCCGCGGGGTCCCTCGCAGATTATTCATTGCAGAAAGCAGGTACCGTCTTGCCAAAATCTTCCCGGTTTTCAGGCAGGGAAGCGAGGTGATAAGAGGATCTTTTCATGCGCGCCACGACTATTCAGGAGCTCATAATAATTGTCACCTTATGGTTATGATCCTAGAATCGGAGAGCTATAGATCTCGCTTATGAAAGAGATGGACGCCCTCGAAATGTTCCGGATGAGGGGCGGAATTACTTGCTCTGCGACCAATAAAAGGCGAGCAGGTGATACAAATGAAGCTCATTTATTGTCCCAGTCAACTCTGAGCCATCAACTGTGGTGAACCTTCTGAGACGCTTCGCGCCATCTCCGGACTTCGGAGAAGACCCGATGTCTACGAATGCTGGGGGGACGCGGAGAGGAGAGGGGAGCTGTTTCCTTCCTATTCGGCGTCCGAGATTTGAATTTCTATCCTTTGAGTTTCGGCGCTCATGCCGCGCTCGCTTCGGGTCTCCCGGATGATTTTCGTGGGATCTATAACTCATCCCTAGTCAGGGACGATGCTCCTCCGCTCCGGACCACCTTGGAATGGCCTGAATCACTTTTATGTATTTGGAAAACCATCAGATGCCCCCGGCGCTTCTTCGCTCGATTCCAGCTCGGAGATGGCTCGAACCATCGCCCTGGTGCGTCACGTGACCTTGGTTCTTGATGTTCTGCTCCGTTCGTCCGCCTGCCAAGGAGTCGGAAACTTTTCGCCTTTCTGAGGACACGGGAAATAAAGCAGGGGACGGTAAGTTCAACTCTCTTTTCTGTTTAGTTTCCTCAAAGTTGCTTCCTTTGGGTGCATGGTAAGACCTCCGCTGTCGGCGACAGGTAGTTCAAGTCCGGAGCTTTCTCTCGAGAGAGGACTTTTATCAGAATGGAAACTTAACTCCGCGAGGATAGGTGGAGCGTCGGGTCAAGGCGGTTCGGCGACAGCAGTACACAGAAGACCAAGGCCGGGAAAAAAGAGGTTCATATGAAAGGCGTGAAGGAGATGAGAGGAGGTGATCCGATGGAGGAGGGTGGAACAGCTATCGGAGAAGAGAATCGAGGAGGAGGAAGACATGTTTTTCAGAAGTACAGAAGACAGTTCGGCATCGCGAGGGAGCAGAACCTCCCCGGGAAATGTCAACGCAGGACCGGTCCCCTTATTGATACTTCGCGCTCAAGTCTGCCTCAAGTCCCAAATCTGAATTCGTTATAGTCCACCCGCAGAGGACTGACACTGACTACGCCAAGACACACGCACAAGGCTCTGCGCCTAACGAAGTTAAGTGTTTGCCATCGATGAGGGTTTTGCGAAGTCTGCTCGGCGCACTACCGCGGAAGGAAGAGAGGAATCATTCCAAGAGATTTCGAGGTGTACGAGAAAAAATCGGAGCCATGGCCCCGGGCCTATAAGCACAAACTCCGATCTCTGACTCGGGTGACTGTGAGAGAATGGGGTTCATCGGGACGAAAACTGTTGTCTTCTACCGTGAAATGCAGGGCGGGACTGAAAACACCGACGCGGCGCAACGATGCGAGCCCCTTCACCCGAAACGGACTCATCCGCAAAAGCACAACATCGCATAACCTCGCTCGCGTACTCGTCTATTATCTTCGGGTTCTTCCGTTCGACTGTGCGATACTCAGAAACCCAGACCAGGTCTCTCCGCGACCAATAGCAGTGATATAGATCGAGAATCGATGCATGGAGAAAATTCCAAGAGGGTTCGCAACTACTCTCTGACATCGTCTACGGGACGATTGGCTGTGCGTTCGGAGCGATTGTCTATTTCTCGTCAAGCTCATGGCCCTCCTCCGCGGAGTACCGTCGTTCTGATCCAGTCTCGTCAGTAGGACAGCGCTCGCGTCGACAGTATCCTCGCCTGCATTGTAAGTCATTCGACTTTTCGGTGAAATCACCTCGGATTTCGTCCTATCGTACCGTCGCGCCCAATTACGCTCAGTCTGTCGGAGCGGCGAACGGGCTCTGAATTGGGAACAGATTCCTAACGAAGTGGGTGCAGGTCAATGAACGAAAATTGGTTTCCAAAGCCAAATTAGTTATTTCCCGTCCGGACAGCACAGGCTCCCCCCTCGTCTCTCTCTCTCCCCTCTCTTTGGCTATCTCTCGTAGAACAACAACCTACAGCTCAAGCGAATTCGCCCGCAGAACACCGTCGACCTTCGTCCACGACCGGCGCGGCGTCCCCCGTAGACTGATAGTTTTTAGAACATTTCCGTCTTCGAACGAAACTTCCTGGATAGACATTGTCTCGCTCGTTCTCTGATTGGGAGCAGCGTGAGCTACGTTCGGGAAGTTGAAAGAACCCATTCGACAAGCTCCCCGAATAGTCCCATGGAAAATATTCCGTAGCATATTCCCGTTGCCTCTCTGGACCTAATATATGATGAATCCCCTTCTCGGTCAGTCGATAGAGTCCTAGCGGCTCCATTCGCCTCTGTGTAAGCGAGTTGAGTCTGTTTGTCAAAGCCCGCCCGAGGCCCGAAATCACCCGGCTTGATCGATTTTCGTCGCCTTTCTACGTCATTTCTCCACCGTCATCGTTGACATTGTCCTCCAAATCCCGGAGCCATTTTCATAACCGTCGGAGTCGTCGAAGGCAGGCGCGCTTGGAAAAAATGCCGGGCCACTCCGACGTGCTCGGAGAAGTTGCGCGGAGTCGCTCGTCCTCCCTTGGATCTGTGACCGGCTTGCTCGCGCCCGCCTTCCTCGACGTGAAGGGCGTTTGGCAGGACTCAAAGTCGCTGAAGGCGAAACGGGGCGCAGCTGTTCGAGACACGCCGCTTTGAGCGTTTTAGCATTTTCGATGCTTCCACGACAGGTCTGAACACCTCCGGCCTATTCGACACACTGTCGCATTTACTCATTCGACGCCGCTTGCCGGCGCATCTAGACTCCAAAGGAAACCAGTCAGCGGAGGAACTCTACGCCTCTCTTATCGTCGGTAACAACAGCAACGATAACAGCTCTCTCGGGTTTCCGGACATCATCTCGAACACGGAAAATCACTTCTATTCGACTGACCGAGTGCTCGCGAACGTGTGTCCGCCTTCGAGGGGTTGTTGTCGAATTCGATGTTTCTCGAAGGATTATCTCGGAAGGCGCATCAAAGCAGAGTTTTCTGAGCCCGAAATCCAGTAGACATTTGGAGAGCGCACGATTTCTTGCCCGTGGTGTCTGCGACTGCACATATTGTGCGACGAGTGAAAGGAAAACATTCGCTCCGGAATCCACAACCAATACTGGATGCTTGGCGAAATGGTGGCTCCCTGAATAACATTGTATGCTCACGCAAACGTATCCTGCTCCCCTCTTCTTGGAGTCGGGCAGCCAGAGCCTACCAGGCAGGCTGGCTGGCTCGGCGATTCCGCATCGATGTAGCTTCGTATGATTATCATCATTCTCGAGGACGCTAACTCACTGCGACGCCCGAGGGAGAACAGGGAACGCCAGGTCTACCCAGCCTCATGTCCTCTTTGTCCGTTCATTCCGAGCCTCTCGAAGCGGGCCGTTGTTGCCGGAAGCAAGCACTTAGAGGACATCCGGTCGACATTTTGAGTCGAATCTGGGTCCTGTCCTCGAGTTCCCGCTGGTTCCTAATCTCTTCCCAATTTCTGTTCAAGGTGTCCGCGAGAATAAAATTACGGAACTCTCTCCCGTCGTATATCACCTGAGGAATCCTCAACTCTTCCCACAACAACCCCCACACGAGCTCCTTGAGTGCTCCTCAAGCCCCCAAAATCCGAACGCATAGTTTATTCGCAAAGCCTCTTCACAAACTCTATCCTCTTTCTAGTGTCTCCAGAATGCTTCTTGCAACCCCACTCTGAATCTTGATTGTACATTAAATCCTCCCCGTGCTGTTCGTTAGCCGTGTTGATCCCATCCTCCCGGCTCTCGGTCCTTATCCTTTCTCTTCCTGCCGACTGAAGCTCCGGAACAAAGGAGCGGAGCAGCCGCTTTTTCTGCAATGGATCTACTCTTTGGGAGGTCCTTTGTTGCTTTGTTCGGAACTCTCTACAATTCTCTACAGATACTTGCAACTTTCCACTAGCCATTAGACCTACATGGAAGCAACGCCCCTTTTTCAAACTCGGACCCCGGGAAAACCCTCGATCTCCCTCAGAGTGGATCATTGTCATGTTCCGGAACGCTGTCTGCTGCGGGGGAACGATCGACGATTCTATCGAGAACCGCAGATTCATTCCGGCACCAGCAGAAGTCTCTCACGGAAACTCATCATTCCGTCTCCTGATGCTGAACGTCGCCGTAAAAATCCACGAGCCCTGAGGAAAGTCAGCCATCTCTGAGGGAGACGAGCATCAGAGAACTCTCGAGCTCTCTCCGTTCCGCACTCGATCAGCGAAAAACTCGCTCTGCGCGCGTTCCCCGATCGCAGCCTCCCTTTGGAGAATCAGGAAAACCGTGTGGAAACGACTCGAACGATCGAACAGAAGCCAATAAATCAATCCAGCTCGCAAACTGGACTGTCTGGGATTTCCTCTCTGAAAGTTCTGTCGATTTGAATCATTCCCATAACAAATGTGACACTCAGACATGTTAGACTGACGTCACAGCAACTTGTTCTCGGCGGTGCGAGGGAACGATTCGTCGACTGACTAGGATCGAATAAGAAAATCTTCCTGGAGCCGGATTCTCGACTCCGACTGCTTCCTCCATCATTCTTGACTTTCTAATGGTGGGGAGCTGAGCGAGCTCATGTGTCACCGAGGAAAAACCTTATCGGAGGTCGTTCTACTGTTTCCCCAGGAGACTGTTATTCGTGTTCATCTGTTCCTCGTTCATCAGAAGACGCGGAGCTTTCTCATTCACCCGACCGCCTCCATGGAGTAAGGATCCGCATCGCGCCAATCAATTCCCCATGATTCTGGTGTTGCGGAATCCTCCATCCGGGTCTCAAAGGGGTCGATTCGGAATCGAGCACATAGCTCCTCTCCGTCATGCAGAAGATGTCATTCTACGCTGGACCACGTTGACTGCATCGAGGTCAAGAATCAAACGTCCCGGGGATTCATGGTGTAGCATTGGCTTTTGGGTAGACAGCCGATCGATTACGCGACGGAAATTCCGCCTGCCGATCGTCCAGCGCCTCGCGTCGGACCAGACTGTCTCTCGGGAGAGAATGCGACCTCCCACGAAAAAAATACGCGCTTTCCTGCAAGCAATGTGAGACTCTGTCTACTCGAGCCTATCGGTGTTCTACGTCAATATGGTGATTGGGCGAGTACAGGCAAATCGATCGAACTGGATGGATTCCGAAGCTTATCACCGGTAATTTGGAGTATTCCCATGGAAAGGCATTTGTTTATCAGCGATGAGATAAGCATCGGGGAGGATAGGAGGGAACTGGTCTTGATGAGCATCGAGGAGCGATTCCAGCGGTGATTACTAACTGAGCGAGGAAAACAAACGACATCGATTGGATGCTAACGATTCCTCCCGGTCGAGCGTGAGTGCAAAAAAAAACGACTGATATGTGGAATCCATCACAACGACCGGCTTTCTCCCTCAGCTCTCCTGCATCTCGGTAACGTTTGCAATACCCACGACTAATATTCAGCCTAGATGAGGGGGATGACGGAGAATGAAGCGATAATAATGAGGGTAGCTTCTAGCGTCCTTTGTGCCGACAGAGGCGGCGATATGTCTCTCGCCCGCATTCCGCAGCCCGCGCACAAAGAGAAGAGCTTTCGTGGCTCGCCTAAACGTTCGTTGCCAGTTACGCGACGCGAGATCCGAGAGAGGCGAAGCCGAGACCGACATTCACCGGGACCCAACGATGTGAATGGAAAAACTCCCTGGAACTCCGACAACGGAAGCCCCGGTGCGAGCGGGAATTTTCTCCGAAGCATATTTTACCAAGGTCCCGATTCTCCGTGGAAGCTCCACGGGAAGATTTCTCGGATTGTATCGAACCCCTTCTAGCCGACTTAGAAGCGTCTTAGAATAAGAGTATGACGACGACTGTCGGCGAAACCATGAAAAGATCCAACATCGGCTTCGGATGAAAACCGGAAGAGAAAAAGCAAGCTTCGGACCGATTGGGGAGTCTCGGAAGGATTCCGGGCAACCCAAGGGAAAACGTGCGCTGTGCGGATCGCAAGGATGATCCAAGTCGTATGTATGCCTGGCTCGAGTAATATGCGAGTAATACCCCACAACTCTGAGCCAAGGCGGCAGCAGTGGGAGCACAGCTGAGCAAACAGAGAGAGCCTTTATTGGCAGTCAGCGACTGCCCGACGACTGCTTGTCTGTCCGGGGAAAAAGACACTTTAATGTTTCTTCTGACTCACGCAATTCCTATCATGGACCGTAGCTCAGTTGTACGCCCCATGCTCGAGAGTACACACTTCTGATCCAGTAGGACCATCGGTGATCCACGGTAGGAGACGTTCTATCTGTCAGGCTGCTCTAGATGCTATTCATGGCGAATACTGATTTCTCATTGTTCGAACAACCGGTGCCGCCGGAACTAGCGACGGTTTCTCGCCCAGATTCTGCGGGCTCACAAGCCCCGGAACGCGCGGATATCGCGCCCAGCTCATCAAACACTACTATGACAAGAGGACATGGCGTCGAACAAGTGAACATTCCGCGCAGCTTCTGTCGGTGCGGATGGGCCAATTCAAATCAAGGAGTGCTGCTCTCGAAAATCCACAGAGGCCCACTCTTTGAAAGTCGTCGATGACAGCTCCTCAAAACGCCACCTGGGACCCCTCTACGACTTGAAAGTGACGACATCTGTCTCAGCGCGGCTGGGTCCCGGCTAAATCTAGTGGGCTCGAATTGGGGATTGAGACGACCGGCCACCTATGAATTCCAGATGATAACTCCATCCTTCCGAAAGCTCTCAGTCCCTCGAATGAATTCTCCCACGGAGGACATCGCCTTCAGGCCTGGCGAATCCACGCTTCTGGAATGTGTTTCCAGTATCCATCGCTCGCTGAGGTACGGTCTCCCAAATGGATGGCCTAGAATTTCTCAGGCGTCATTCACTGAAACTTTCCCCCGTTCGACTGTATCGCTATGCATTGACAGACGGTGATTGGAGGCTTCAATTTGGAGCTTCCCGGGATTCCAGAAGTCCCAAGCTCCAATCAGATCCCTTCGCGCTCCATCACACCTCTGCTCTTCCTGTCCCAGGAAAACTCGAGCCCCGGCCTTGAGACCGCCAGCCGCCGTCCTCACGCCCTCCCCCCCTTGCTGTGGGAAACTTGCCTCGACGACGCAAGGGATGATGAATATCGGAGGTCGGAGAGGCTGTCGCCCGCGCCGCCGAGGAGCTCACGTGATGATACTGTCCGAAACCTCCCGAGAGACTAGAACGATGCATCGCTGCTCATTATACCGGATAGACGACTCCCAGAATCTAAGCCAATGTCCTGGCTCCGGGTCCGTGCATCTCCATCGGGGAAGGATATTTCGCGGTGAGAGAGCGGATGTGAACGGATGGCATCATCAGGACCCTGACAGCTCCGCTCACACTGAGACCATTCGAGGTGATCGCGTATGCCATGCGTCGCGTCGTCCACGTCAGATAATAATCGACGGTAGCGCGCGATGTTGACGGATCAGTTGACACCGAGGGGGGGGGAGATTTTCCGACGCGCAGCCCTAGCGGATAGATTCTGGAATCGTAGCGGGAGCATCCGCCGGCACCTCTAACTTTTCACCGGTGGGATCTCTGCATTGAGTCGTGTGTGATTTGCGAGATAATCTCCGCGTTGAGCCAGAATCTTGACACATAGAGGCTCGCAGGGCCATTCCTTCTCAGGAGAAGAGTCAGCGCATCGCCGATCAGAGCAGGGGGTCGTGATTCGGTGTCAGGCCCATTGGTGTCGAGGAATGTACTCGAAAGAGGTTCGCTTTGCGTAGCGCTGCGCAACACGCCGGGAGAACACAGAAAATAGTGAATCAAAATTCATTTCACCCGTTCAAGCTCTTTATTTCGTCGTTTTACGATGCTGCTCTCCCTCATCGAATTCGTCGGTGACTTACCGAGTGGTCCGAGACCTCGGTTCGGGCTGACACTGTGGATTGCCATGACTCCGTCCAAAAAAATTTAGTGTGAGATCCTATTCGACGTGATGCACTGCATTCTATCCTCGGAAAAATGATGTTCACACAAACGATGTCTTGTGACACTCATGTACCTCACCACTACTGGCCTCCATCAGTGCAATGCTGGGAGTCTTATGGAACGAGTCGAGGGGGTAGTGGAGAGAACGCGCCGCAGAGAGGGTAAGGGTCTTCATTTAGGGGAGAGTTGCGCTCATAGCGAGCTGCCTCGATTAGTTATGCTACAGGTGTAGCTTCGAATTGGGCGCGTCTGACAGTCCGGACTCCGAGTTCGCTATCAGCCCATAGACCAAACTCATCGAAATATGACGACGATTGTTCATGCGTCGATTACGACTGCTCGCTGAGGTCCTTGGGGGACATTTCAACGGGGAAGATGAAAAATCTGTGGTAAAGCAGACGAATGATTCACTGATTGGAGATCGGCGGAAAGGCTCCCGATCAGACGAACACTACGATTGGGTCAAGCCGCGCCCGGGATCGAGCGACATAATTCCATAGGCTGTTGCTGCGCCTTTATCCGAAGAAAATTCGATTCTTTGGAGGAGAGTCCGTACTACGGATTCCTCCACTGAATGCGGAATTGCACATAGTCCCTTCGGGAGGACGTCATTCTTCCTACCAACGGTATAGTTCGCATCTAATTGCTTCGTTTCGGCCGATATAAATGCTCCGCCCTATCGAGGGACACTCAGGAGGGCTAATAAGGGACTGTCGGTAGTAGTTGTGCGTTGAAAGTTGCTCCCCTCGTCCCAGAGCGACTCCAGATGTGAATATGAGTGCGTGTGTGTGTGTTCATAGTTCGAGCGAGTCAGCTTGCAAGTCATTCATCGGCGGACTCGCTCGGGTGACTGCGAGCGGAAACTCCATTGAGAGCGGCTTAGGTGACTAACACTTTGAGAAAATGACGATAATGCCGAACTTAGCCGCATGGGGCTTCAGTGAGGCTGAAAATTCTGGAGAAGTCGACTTCATGAGTCATTCGAGCGTGCCAACACCCAAACCGCATTTTGTCCCTCCAGCGCCCGGCTACCGCGATTCTCTCGGTATCGCGAGACTATCAGGACGAACATCCCTGTGTCCCAGCTCGGAACCGTCTCCGGGGGGCGAGGGAAGCGTATCCGCTCCGGCCACGGAGCTTCCATGTGACGGCCGACGTCTGGAATGGGGAAGAAAAATCTCAACACGAATATCCTCCATGAATCCTCGAGTATCGATGAATATTTTCACGAGTTCCTTTGGATGAATAGTAATTTTATCGCCGGTCGACCCGGGGTCCGAAAGTCCCCCTTTTGGTCCGACCACCGCCCCCGAGTATGACTGCTCACGGTCAAACACGCGCTCGAGCGACGCGACGGTCCCCGTTCAAACATTTCTGATGCTGTGTTGTCGTCGCGGAGACGGCCGTACGAGCGAGGTATGCTGAGCGAGAGCGTTTATAGCTAAGCGACTGAGACAACGTTACGAGTATCGGTGAATGCCATCAGCCCGATGTGCGCGGGAAGTGCTCTGGGCTATGGGACGTTCCGAGAAAAGTGCCGATGCCCCGCTCTCGCCGCCGCCGCCGGCTCGATTGCTTCTCGGTAGTTACGCCGGCCCCACCAAGACTGTCTTCAGCCGCCATCAGAGCCCGCCTGGAACACATACTGAAGGCTGGTCATTTTCGCATACACACATGCGTGTACAGACATGAACATCGTGCGGAGAGGAAAAACATTCGATTTTTTTCTTTTGGCTCAGCTTGCATGTGGTGATATCCTTCGGGGTTCATGATCGATTCCGAAGCTGGCCGATGACGATAAGAATGCCTCCGAGAGGGTACGAAGACGGCGAGAATAAAATGACCGATAACAAATACAAGCGGACTCATTGAGTGGGAAACAGCCGAGTTCCGAGTGCTCGGTGAGAGATGCGCGGAAGAGAGCTCCTCTCGGCAGCCTGCGAGTCGCAGTCCCAGAATTACGATGGAGACTTGGCGTGCCCCGCCATAATTGATTCGAATCTCACCCCACACGAGGATGATGGGGGTCCG
The DNA here is from genome assembly GCF_000255335.2 of Galendromus occidentalis. Classification (NCBI taxonomy): domain Eukaryota; kingdom Metazoa; phylum Arthropoda; class Arachnida; order Mesostigmata; family Phytoseiidae; genus Galendromus; species Galendromus occidentalis. The sequence continues at coordinate 160,100 of NW_003804809.1, read as the reverse complement.
TAGAGGAACGGAGCGAGACACAGTGAGAGATAGAGTGTCGGTTGGACAAGCAGACGAGCGGTCGGGCGAATTGCCGGGCGGGCGAGCAGTCGGATGGGCAAGCCAGCTGGTCGGCTGGTGGTGGGGGCCACCGAGCGAGCGGACCGAGGGGGCTGCAGGTAATTCGGATGAAATATGTGCCTTCTCGGCGCATTACTCATAGCTGCGGCCGGTGGGCCGGTGAAGGGCCAGTCAGCGTTAGGCAATGATATATTTTATTTGCAGCTTCGGATTTCAGATTGGCAATTCTCTCACCATGTGCTGTGCCTTGTTCTTCGAAACTGTTCCGTGCCTTCAGTGAATCGAGATTCTCCCCGGAGTCGTCTTTGAATATTCACTCGGAACCTCTCGCTACAATACCTCAAATGGAATCGACGAAAAAATGGACTCGCTCCCGGATGCGGAATACTTTCCTCGTGAATAATTATTTTTGACTTCATCCTGTCACGATCTCTCAGATTTCTTTGCGGGAGTGAGACTGCGAGTCCAACGGAGATTTCCTCTGTTCTTGCCCGTCGGCGAAGGTCCCGTGAAAAAGTAAATATCAAAGCCGGCCCTCAAGCCGATGAGTCAAATGGAGCATAACCGCTGGGGAACGGAGAACACCGCAGGGAGGGCAGGAACACGGACCGGTAAGAACTATTCGGTCGCCAAGTAATTCCGCGGATCCAATCAACAGCAGAAGTGAGGTGATCCCTAGGGATCAGCTCTTGTGTTGTGTTCGGACGTCTGTTTGAAAGCACGAGATAGACCCGGGAGTCTCGGTGGAAAGCTGCTTGCGGTTGCCTCTGTGATGGCCGGAGTAGTGGGGGAAATAGGTAAGCTTGCAAAGTTTTTGCGCGCAACACAAGCAGGGACTTCTCTCGTTTTTTCCTCATCTTGTTCTTTCTCCGAATGTGTTCCACTTGCAAACATAATACTCGTAAAAGCTTTCCCGGAGAGGGTCTAAAAACCATCCTGAAACTATTTCTCACTTTGCTGCGCTGCCTCGCGGTCTGTAGGAGGAACTTTTTGTCTCCGTCGGTCGTCAAGTGCGCTGCTCAGGAGCAACGCTGTCCCGTCGTGCGTCGTGACAGAGGTTTCATGAGTGAGTGCGAACTCCGCGGAATTCTCAAGAATATAATATGTTGCTTCATGGAGTAACAAGGTCGATCAGGGTTTGAGCCACGAGCTAAGGAATTGCTTGATTCAGAAGGGAAAAATCGAATGATCTGCGTGGATAATCTTTGCTCGACCGACGGAAATCGGCTCAATGCTAAGGGGAAATTTTAGCGCGGCACTTCGGAGCTTTGGAATGACGGACTCGGGGCTTCGGAGAGACTTATCCAGCGAAATACCTAGACGGGCGACTGATCCCGTGCGTGTTTCCTCGTTCCCAGTACCCTCCTGCAAGAACGAAAACAGGAACCATCTCCCACATAGCAGTTGACAGCGTGTCTACAGCGTACTCGGAGCGGAACGCATGGACATTCGAGAGGGATGTATGTGGGTGCAGGTAATTCCGAAAATATATTCCTCACTCGTCCCAGTCAGCGCACTCACGAGAAGCTAATAGGAACAGAGCTGAATTCGAAAATGGAGCGACTCGCATGCATGCTTCATAAGCACCGTAAGCCTTTGGACCTTGATGAACACCTCAATGGAAATTCGAGCGGACGGTGCGACGGTCGAGCGAGCGGATCGAGTCGAACCGATCCGCTCGCTGACGCGCTTAGTCCTGTTTCTGCTGTTGCTACCGTTGTCTCATACGGTGTGCGGGTCGAACCAGTTTAGCCCGGAGTCCCTGAGGACTGAAAGCGAGTTGTTGAATAAAATATGAGTTGACTCACAGGATCAATGACGAACTCCTCGTTTTGAGGTAACATAGCTGTTCCGCGAGGAGGGGGACCGGTGGGAGAGGGGGAAAGGAGGGGGAACGGCTGTAGAAGCTACACACAGCGAGCGGAGGCAGGGTCGGGGTAGGGCGGACTCGGGTAGGTAGGGATGACTGTCCTGGATGTTGGGCAATACAGAACCGGAACGAGAAGTGTGTCCCGGTAGGGCTGGGGAAAGGAAAAAAGGAGCCAATTTAGAACAGACCTCCTCTTCCCTAAGGACATTCGCGCGGCTATTCACCTTCATTCAAAACACGGAAGCGGACCACGGAGCCAGCACACTGCGAGTTGGTGTAGTAGCACAGAGCCTCGCAATAGTGTACAAGGAAGCACAAAGAACGTTCGCAGCTATGGCACGGACCTCGTCAGACATGAGAGCCTCCCACGGAATATTTCACTGAGGGCATGCAAAGAGGGATTTTTATCGAAATGTAATAGGCCGACTGAGCTCGAAACGGGCACGTTCTGCAGTTGACGCAAAATATCGAAAATTGTCATTCGGAGGCCGCCTCGTGCCTTCCGTCAGCATCACGCGACCTCTTCGGCTCGCTGCACTCTCCGGGAATGTTTTCCTCCGATCCATAAGCATCGAAGTCATAGAGTTCAGGTCTGGGCAACCAGTTTTGCCGCCTGAACTTCATCCGTGACTAGTTTCACCATCCGTTTCAAGGATCCTCGAGGTTTGCATTGGGCGCCTTGTGCGAGACTGCGAGAACGTTCCAGGGGACGGATTCTCGTCGCGAATCGTCTCGGAGGCTATACGACACGCCAAGCGTTCTCATCTTGGACATTTTAAAAACAGAACCACCTCCTCAAGAGACCAGAAACCTCAGGGGGAGTCAAGATCCGGCCGACCTGCGAACTGCAACAACGCTCGTATTCAGCGACCTTATTTGAATGCATGCATACGAACGCGTGTTTATACGTGTGACCCGCTCGTGAACGGGCTCGAGCTATTGTCTGCTCGTCGTCGATGCCGCCGTCACCGACGCTGCTGTTTGGTTTACGCGGTGCGTGCACTCTTAAATTTCCTGAAATCCTGAGAGCGTTTCCTGCTGCTGCAACCACGTCGACACCTCTGCACTCATCGCCGACATCGTCCCTTCTTCCAGGTGCTTCGCGTTCGCGGGTCGACCACTCGGCTCCCTAGCCGGCTGGCTGGCTGATACGTTGAGCTTCATTTCCTGTTCTAGAATTCGCTCTCGTCGCTTTCTTCTTTTTTTGTTTCCTCCTCTTCCTCCTCACTGCCCATTCCCGAGCCGGGATTCCACGAAGCGAGCTCGTCGGAGCAAATTGCTGAGTCATTTGCACCTAGAGGATCAAGATGGGGACTCGGACGGCCGAGCGGCGGAACGACGGACCGACCCAACGACCGGCCGTGCCAGTGAGTGAGCAGTCCGGCCACCATCAGCTAATTCCATCTACATAATGTTCAAATTATGGAAATCTTCATCCGCAACGTTTACCGGCCATTACACCGCTTGGCTTGCATCTGCAGACCCGTCGTCTCGGATCACCAGCGAGAAAACCGCACTTGGTGCAGACCGTGCACATATCGGAAGCGATGAGTAAATCAGCAAAAGCCACAAACAGAGCAAATATACTCGGGCCGGCCAAGCAACGAATCAGTGGGGAACGGAGGCCGCTCGTTACTTGTTGATCGCGGGAATCGGTGTGGAATCACCGCTCGTTGATTCGGTTTACATGGAACGCGGAACATTTCTGCCAGGACCTCTGGATAATGAATTAGGAACGGCAATATGTCCACGATATCACCGCCAAGGACTCGGTGACGTTTTGAATTATAATTTTCCCTCACCGATCTCGCTCCTTTCCTCCCATCGATTCTCCACGCCTGTCAATTGTGAATTTCCACGTCGCGTCGGAGCATCACAGACCGCGAGAAGCCGTGAGCGCACGGATCTATCAATCTATCTCCCCATCGATACCAGGGCGATTTCAGAGCGTCGGCTCCGATCGATGATCATTCATTTGTCACGAGGCGCGAAACCCTCGAGGAATATGAAAGCCCTAAGTCGAATATGATCGGGAGACTGCCGGCCTGCACAATCCATCTGCACCAATCGGGAACCCCGGATCGGAACCGTGCGACCCTCCGGAGTGCATCAGCCAGTGCAAAACGAGTTCGAAATTAGTGTTTCAAAAGCTGATTGATATTTCGCTCCCATCTGATGGATGAGTTCATTGTTCACAGCGATGGGAGCTCGATGATCCGAACTTGACCTTCGAGATGACAAGCTTCGAGGTCGGACGAGATCTCGGGCCCCCGGACTGCCCGAGCTCGTCTTCACCTTGTCCCGCGGCATGATCTGACCCTGGAAATCCCAGGCGCCCCATATATGCTAGCGAGCGAGATACGAGGCTACGCTTCGATTTCTCAAGGAGAAGATGTCGTCACCGCCCCGCCCCGCCTCCCTCCCCCGCTCGAATATGCGCGTTCGGCTCGGCCCGAAATGAAAACACAGATTGCGAGCAGCCCCATTGCGCATTTCCCTATTGTTAAGCGGTTCTTCTATTGCCAGTTGTCTGGTGTCTCATCTCGGAGAGGCTCGGGGAGCTTGAAAGCGAGAGCTGTTTTTGATTCGAGACCAACGGGGTCACATCAATACCTGTACCCGAGCGCATGGAATCTTCTCAGGCTATGGGCAGGGACGGGGAGAGGACTACGAAGCGACTCGGCGGACGAATGAGGGTACCTGCTTCCGACGAGTGTACGTCCCGCAAGACAAGATGCTTTCGTCTGATGCCCATCGTTTGCCTCCGTTTCCTCTCGCCCATTTTTCCCGACTATATCCATCCTTCCTCGAACATCTCTCTTTTTCCGCCTTAGTCTCCCGGTTCCCAAAAACCGTGGCCGAAGGGACCCACCTTGCGACAGCGTCCTCCATCCGGGGAGAAACGACAAGATAACGGAAAGAAGATACGCTTCGGGAGAATTTTGAATTTCACGCTCGAGTATCCACACGAAACACACGGTCGAACGGCGTGTACGCCTTTGGCTCGTCGGGGAGCTTGCGGTGGGAAGAATGCTCGACGGCGACGTTTGGCTCCATCTGGAAACTACGGAATAGAAACAGTAGGAGAGTAGAACGGCCGCTTGGCAGAGGGACGGTCCAGATATCGCGGGGGAAAGCCTCCCTAATCGAGGGAATATTCGAGTTAGACCCCCGATTTAGGAACAATACGCGCTCGTTTATCGACTGTTTTCGCATCTCCGATTGATGTAGAATAGACCGTCGGAATCTTAGTCCGGAATCGACCTGTCGCATCCAAATTGCCGGGGCGGACCACAGAGGTGTCAAGTCGCCGTATCCGTCGATATGACGATACAAGGATCTGAGCTCCGACATGGGCTATGCAAGGTCGAATTCCCGGATCCTCTTCATCCCGACTGATGACGGGCTCTAGGAGATGTTGCTTGTGTCCTTCGGCGTTTCGCCGTTCTCGGATTATCCTCGATTCCGATGACTACTTTTCTTGGCGCTCTCGGGACACGCCTCATCCATGAGCTCTTAAGTCATTCGACCTCTCACGCATTTTGATGTTGAGTTTTCATCATATCACGCTCTGTGTTTTTCGGGCCGGAGAACCGAAGAATGAGTCCGAGCGAGCTGTCGAGTAGTCTCTCGCCTTGACTCGCAGGTCGAGAGATGCAGCTTGATCGGCTTGGGTATGAAGACACTCGCTGTCAGCAATGGTTCAATTCTTTGTCCATGCCACATCACTCGATTGATTTCAGCGGAAAACTGAGAATAGTTGCTACTCCGGTGCAAAATATTCATTTCCCTCGACCGCGGCTCCATAAGCAGGTTCCTCTGCCTCGTTCATTTCCTCGTTCATTCCGGACGCGAGCACTCTTATCGATGCGAGGCGCGTTGCGAGAATTGTGACTTGCAGGCGTCCTAAGCACGACGATCGAATGTATTATCGTCCGTTCCGGAAAAATTCCTCCACCCATTCTCAAGGATCCGGGTGGGGTGCACCCTGGTCCCGAATCATGAGTCCTGCTTTATGCGCTCGATAGGTTGAGAGACGGAACCCGTCGACGTGTCATGTTGTGTACTTGAGGTGAGCCCCGATGTCATTGAATACCGAGTTTGTCTCCCCCACAGACTTGAAGGCTCTCGCGCTCGGCTACTCCTCCGCTATTGCGGAAAGGTTTCGATGCTGTGGGTAGCTTATCTCAATTCGCGAAACCTATGACATGATGATGCTCTCATTATATTGTGGTCTCATGCGATTGGAGCATCAGTTAACCGAGTTTCACAGCCACGAGCAAAGATAGAGATCGCTGCAGACTCCGGAGGGAGAAAGTTCTCCAGCCTTAGCCACAGTAATATCCTGATGCCCCAGCTGAAGTCCTCGATGAGTTGTTTGTTCTGAACCGCCCCTTCATCTTGACGCGCTCCCGCCCCTCAGTGAATTCTGGGATATTGCTAGTGTACAAGCTCCTCTGTCCATCCATCCATCAATTCTCCGCACTCACTCATTCATTCATCCATGCACCCGTTCAATCTGCTCACATTAGAAGGGCATTCGTGACGCAAACACTTCCATGCTCTTCGTTATTCAGGAGGCAAACTCCGGCGGACAACCGGGCCGGATAAGGTAAAGAGGGGTTCTGTCGGTCTTTCGAACGGAGGGGCGGCGGCATCAGGCGGGTAACGGTGTGGAGGGGTTGGTCCGCGGCCGTCGGACGGACGAGCAGACAGTCCGCCTGGAGAGGCGTGCTAGCGGGGCGAGTGCGCGCATAACGACGAGGAATCACTAGATGTAGGAGCAGATGGAGATTTCCGAGCACTCGAACAGGGTCGTGATAGACTGCTTGGTAGCAAACTAGATAACGCACGCGAGCCTTCCCATACAGGAAGGAGGCCATGAAGGAAGTGGCACCTCGAAGCGGACCGCTGTAATGGGGCCGACCGAGGTCTTCTCAGAATGACTGTTTCCCTCCGTGCGTGGGCCTCTCATTCGCTCGCCATCTCTACCTCATTCGCCCTCCTCGACGCTTTCGGGGTCCTCACGCCGGCCCTGGGAGGGTTTCGAACGGGTTTTCAACATTTTGTGACAACCTGCTCATGGATGCCTGGCGCTAGGACAAGAGGTGGGAGACTGAGACCGTGCACTTAAAAAATCAATTCCCCGAGCGTTTCACTTTTTCATCCAATCTTGTCGGGGTCGTATCCTGAAAGGAATTGGTCCCAGAGCTCGTGTAAGGAATTCCGAGGCTCGTGGGAGCTAATTGTAGGATCTCGAGAATTAACCAAGAGGGTAATGTCTGCCACCTCACAGAGGACCGACGTCGACGGGTCAAACAACCGAGAATGGATCACGCTCCAGCCGCTCTGAAACGACAATACGTAGTGCAGGGGGCATGGGACGACGGAGGGCAATTATTGAACCCTCCTCGTCGTATGGTGTATCTCGAAAGGACGCCTGTCTTCTGAAAGGAATTCCCTGTTTCAGACGGAACGAATAAGGAGAATCTCTTCAACCCACAAATGTGTTCCCAGAGCTCTTGGGTCCCGTTAGGGGCAGGTTCCCGGTGATCGACACTATTCCTTTCCTTCTTCCGAAATCAGTGTGAGCACGGTTGCCCGCTCCGTACGCGTTTCGTTCAGAAATGTTCCTACCGTCGTCCGCAAGCTTTTCCGGAGACAAAAAGCAACGGTAGAGGGCTGCGTCGGCGTCGATGGCGGTTGCTATGTTGTCGCGTGGTCCGTCCACCCACAAAGTCATTTTGCAACGCGAACTAAATCGGCTTACTTTATTACCTCCCCCTCCGTCACTCGCTTCATCTTCGGAGTCCATCCGTATGATGCGCGTGTTCCTAAAGCCGGTCCTTGTGGACTCTGCGGAACGCGACTCGGAGTCCGTACGAAAAAGAACGAGAAAGGGGAGAAGGCGCACAAGCGCTGGCCAGCTTACGAGTTCGTCGCAATTTTTTTTTCGCTTTTCACAACTTCGGGCTCGTTGGAACGAGGTCGTGTGCCACGAAACATGTCCTGCCGCAGCCCTCCACAGGAGTCAGACTCACCGGCCAGACAGGATACGACAAGAAGACCGCGGGACGGCTTCCCCAATGAGCGGTGTTCTCTAAGGTGTTTCCTAATGGAGGCATGCGGTGCATGAAATGTGCTGTCGCTCACGGCGGACTTATCCGATCGATGAATCGAAGCAGGTCCGGACTATCGGGGAGGTTCTCCATAGTTTTCCGGGGAGACAGTAAGCGTTTCCCGCGCTGAATCGTCGCGCCGATTCCAGGAGCTCTTCTGCGAGCCCGAATATCTGTGAAGGAGGAAGTTATCTCTGGAATGTATTCATCGATCGATTCCAAGATCGCGAGTATTGCCGAGGACGAGCTCTCGTTTGGAGACTGGAGAGCTTGTGGCTTCTCGTACGATTGGAAGCTTTTGAAAACATCAGGAAAGTTGTCGGCTGCACTCGATGAACTCCTCCCCCACGCCGAATGAGATGAGGGCGAATCAAGGTCAACGCTCACACTCCATGCCCGCGTAAACCGACGAGCCGTACTTGACATGAACGTGAACGGATCTTGCCCTTAACAAGGCTGAAGATTCGCATCGCGGCTTTGTAGTCGCCCCGTCTCGATCATAAGATTGTTCCTCCGTACTCAGCAGCCTGCTATCTCCTTCGGAGAACCGGGATGCCTTCCGTGGCCCCCTTTCCTTCCGCGGAGCGCTTTCCCTGCTCACTCGATGTTTTGACGGAGGACTGCGTTCTTCGTCGCACGAATATAGGGACCCCGCACAAAGAATCACTACGTCATTTTGACGCGATTCTGACGTCGCCGAGATTGACCAATCACACATCTAGCATCGGCTCCTCTGTTTTGTGAGCGTTCTGGACCAATCACGCACCTAGAATCGGCCAAGCGCAACACGAATCGACAGCGGCGTCACATCGATAGAGCGAGGCTTCCTCAATCCGAGTCCTCCGTAGGTAATTAAGTCTTGAGCCTGCTCCTGACTTTTGAGCCTCGAGTCTGCCATGCTCATACACCGACAATCGCAATGAAGACACTCAAGGGCGATCTCAGAATTGGAAAGCACAGCAGCAGCACCAGCACTTAGATTGAACATCCGGCTGAGTGAGTCCCATCTACACCGATAGTCACTCGATCGCATTCATCAAATAACGGTTTTGCAGGACATTGACTTCACTTGATTTCTTTTCCATACCGGCGGTATTGGTGATGGTAATGGTGATTTATTGATCTAGATGGGTCTTCTAGGTATGTATGTTACAAGATGACGCATCAGCCTTTCATGTCAGGCGCTAAAAGCAGATCCTTGGTCTCCTTCTCCCATTTTTCTAGTATTCGTTGAGTTTTTGTCACAATCGAAGGGCCCTGCTTTTCCTCGTGGAGGCCTAGTCTTGAGAGGAAATCTTCGTCCGTGTCGTATGCGTCATTGCGCTCGAAGATCACATGGTTTACGGTCTCTTCAAATGTTCCGCATCTGAGGCAGGTGTCCTCCTGCTGTGGGTCAATAGACCTACCTCGGCTTTTCGTCGGTAATATTCCAGCTCTGGCCAAGGCCAGGAGAGTGTCCCCTCTTCGGTTTCCGTAGAGGAAGGTTTGGATACCGAGGCTGTTCTTGCCTAGCCGGTAAACTTCGAGGCTTGATTTCAGCATCATGTCCTGTCTCCAGACGCTCTCCTGGGTCTCTCCGATTTTCTTCTTCATCTGAGAGTTATAGGTATTCGAACATGGTGCTCCCGAGACTGAATATGCAACTTCGATTGTATCGCAGTTGTATGTCCTTTCCAGGCGTTCCGTTCTTTCGTACATACGACACCACAATCGATTTGATTTTCACCAGAAGTACACCTCACCATACCATGATGATCAATACAACTTATTTCAGCTATCACTATGCAACCTTCCTATCTCTACATGAATAAATGGACAACCTATGCAGTCCTCCGTGACTAACAACTTCAGTCGGAACTGAAGTCGCTGACTCTTTCTGCACAGGCTCATGCACCGCCGAAGCACTCCAATACTCATAATAAGGGACTCCGATAGGTCCGCGAACTAGGTACACCTGATTTCCTTCGCTGTCGCAATCTATACATTCAACTGGAGCGATCGGCTGGATCGATATTCCCGCCTCAATGTTATCCCCACGGAAAATCGCCTCTTAGACGAATTTCCCGATGGTCGTGACCTCGGAATGAGCCCCTCGCCACGCAAGAGGAGCGCTGAGCTGTACCCGGGCACCATCCTCTTCAGTCATGAACCTCGCTCGCCGCGGAATCTCAACTCATACCTATGCTCGCATCGCACCCCGCAATGGATTGACTCACCCGATGGTTCCGACATTCCGAGCTACAGAAAACGAAAAACTACCTGGCTTCATCATCATCCGGGGTCGGAATGCCCCGGAGGATACCAGCGAGAATGAAGCAAGAACTCCACCTTTCGGTAGGGTGGACTAGTCTGCTTTACGAACCGCCAAGACAGATTTTACATAGGAAGTTACTTTTATTTCTTTATGTATTCGATATCATACCGCTCCTTCTCATTGGAGCTGTTCATCGCGCAATCCAGGATTGTTTCGTCGGCGCTCGTCCAAATTATCGAGGCGTATGTCCGCAAATTGCCTCACGAGTTCATTGTGCACCCGGTCCGTGTGGCCGACCGTCGGGGCTACTTGACCGCGCAAAGTCTGGCCTTCCCGATTTTGCTGATTGTTCTGATTCTGCCCTTCGGTCGGGCATAGCTCATAATTATATTGGATGAATAATTCCATGCGTCGCTCGGCGATCCTGTAACCAGAAGGAGAGAAGTTAGAGAGACCGCGGTGCTGACTCCATGATGGATGATGTCTCGGAACTGAAGCTTTACAGCTATCCCAAGATTCAGTGGAGTCCGGAGCGAATGCCTTCTAATTTGATACGAATCGAGGGATCGGTTTCCACATATTCGTTCGCAACATTCGACTTACATCAATGGACACAGCAGGCCCAGGTAACACAGATGGCTGTCTTTCTGATTCTGAGCCATCAGAAGTGTTCTCAAGAAACGATAGCTGACTTCTTAACCGTGAGTATGACCGTTCTTCAGTGCGATAGCGAAAGGATTGTGAGCCTCCGATCCTGTAGAAAGAAGGATTCCAGCGACGACAGAGACCGAGCCGATTGGGACACTGACTTGAATGCGACTCGAGCTCTGCTTATATGCGCATGAATTTCATGGGTTTCTATTTCGGAACTCGCGGTGAGATGCCAGTGGGAGAGAGAACTAGATTAGAGTTGGGGTGTTAATTGAAGAAGAGCGCGGGGGGGGGGTCGATGCGATATGCCGCCTGGCCGTGCACCGGACATCACACAACCGAAAGGAATACCTAGATTTCGAAATAATGAGCGGTCTTCCGAGGGCAGATATGTTCGACTCCTTCAGCGATAGATTGCGAACGGAGATGGGCGAGAGGCGAGGCTCGGAAAGCGCGCTCGTCCCTTTGGGGTGTTCTCGATGTTGCTCTGGATTCCTGGTGTTGGCGCCCCTGTAGCGGATTCTTCTACTCGGAATTTATCCATCGAGGGTACCGACGAGTCAAGCTCGTGCAGCAGTGTGAGAACCCGAGGCCATAAACAGGGACGGGGTTCGGATTTCTTTCGAGCAGGTGATAACGCCTTGATTGATGCCGTATGTACGCAACAACCATACGAGGACACTCACCCTTTTCTCCGATTCGATGGCCAATCCGAGGAATCTTTCCGTTTTTACGCTTGGATAAAATTTCAAAGTGGTGCCCACGGTGTGGAAGAGGGATGATTTCTTGAGCTTCAAAATCCACAATACTCTGTAAGATCCAGACAAGCTTCGGTAGCATTGGAAGGGCGAAACATGTCCTGCCGCAGCCCTCCACAGGAGTCAATTCACCGGCCAGACGGGATACGACAATAAGACCGCGGGACGGCCTCTCCAATGAGCGGTGCTCTTGAAGGTGTTTTCTTATAGAGGGATGCGGTGCATGAAATGTGCTGTCGCTCACGGCTGTTTTATCCGATCGATGAATCGAAGCAGGTCTGGACCATCCGGGATGTTTTCCATAACTTTCCGGGGAGACAGTAGGCGTTTCCCGCGCTGAATCGTCGCGCCGAATCCAGGAGCTCTTCTACGAGCCCGAATATCTGTGAAGGAGGAACTTATCTCGGGAATGTATTCATCGACCGATTCCAAGATCACGAGTATCGCCGAGGACGAGCTGTCGTTTGGAGACTGGAGAGCTTGTGGTTTCCCGTACGATTGGAAGCTTTTCTTCTTCATCTGAGAGTTATAGGTATTCGAACATGGTGCTCCCGAGACTGAATATGCAACTTCGATTGTATCGCAGTTGTATGTCCTTTTCAGGTGTTCCGTTCTTTCGTACATACGACACAACAATCGATTTGATTTTCACCAGAAATACACCTCATCATACCATGATGATCAATACAACTTATTTCAGCTATCACTATGCAACCTTCCTATCTCTACATGAATAAATGGACAACCTATGCAGTCCTCCGTGACTAACAACTTCAGTCAGAACTGAAGTCGCTGACTCTTTCTGCACAGGCTCATGCACCGCCGAAGCACTCCAATACTCATAATAAGGGACTCCGATAGGTCCGCGAACTAGGTACACCTGATTTCCTTCGCTGTCGCAATCTATACATTCAACTGGGGCGATCGGCTGGATCGATATTCCCGCCTCAATGTTATCCCCACGGAAAATCGCCTCTTGGACGAATTTCCCGATGGTCGTGACCTCCGAATAAGCCCCTCGCCACGCAAGAGGAGCGCTGAGCTGTACCCGGGCGCCATCCTCTTCAGTCATGAACCTCGCTCGCCGCGGAATCTCAACTCATACCTATGTTCGCATCGCACCCCCGCAATGGATTGACTCACCCGATGGTTCCGAGATTCCGAGCTACAGAAAAAAAGAAAACTACTTGGCTTTATCATCATCCGGGGTCGGAATGCCCCGGAGGACACCAGCGAGAATGAAGCAAGAACTCCACCTTTCGGTAGGGTGGACTAGTCTGCTTTACGGACCGCCAAGACAGATTTTACAGAGGAAGTTACGTTTATTTCTTCATATATTCGATATCATACCGCTCCTTCCCATTGGAGCTATTCATCGCGCAATTCAGGATTGTTTCGTCGGCGCTCGTCCAAATTATCGAGGCGTATATCCGCAAATCGCCTCACGAGTTCATTGTGCACCCGGTCCGTGTCATCGACCGTCGGAGCTACTTGACCGCGCAAAGTCTGGCCTTCCCGATTTTGCTGATTGGTCTGATTCTGTCCTTCGGTCGGGCATAGTCCATAATTATATTGGATGAATAATTCCATGCGTCGCTCGGCGATCCTGTAACCAGAAGGAGAGAAGTTAGAGAGACCGCGGTGCTGACTCCATGATGGATGATGTCTCGGAACTGAAGCTTTACAGCTATCCCAAGATTCAGTGGAGTCCGGAGCGAATGCCTTCTAATTCGATACGAATCGAGGGATCGGTTTCCACATATTCGTTCGCAACATTCGACTTACATCAATGGACACAGCAGGCTCAGGTAACACACATGGCTGACATTCTGATTCGGAGCCATCAGAAGTGTTCTCAAGAAACGATAGCTGACTTCTTAACCGTGAGTATGACCGTTCTTCAGTGGGATAGCGAAAGGATTGTGAGCCTCCGATCCTGTAGAAAGAAGGATTACAGCGACGACAGAGACCGAGCCGATTGGGACACTGACTTGAACGCGACTCGAACTCTGCTTATATGCGCATGAATTTCATGGGTTTCTATTTCGGAACTCGCGGTGAGATGCCAGTGGGAGAGAGAGCTAGATTAGAGTTGGGGCGTTAATTGAAGAAGAGCGGCGGGGGGTCATGCGATATGCCGCCTGGCCGTGCACCGCACATGACACAACCGGAAGAAATACCTAGATTTCGAAATAATGAGCGGTCTTCCGAGGGCAGATATGTTCGACTTCTTCAGCGATAGATTGCGAACGGAGATGGGCGAGAGGCGAGGCTCGGAAAGCGCGCTCGTTCCTTAGGGGTGTTCTCGATGTTGATCGGGATTCCTGGTGTTGGCGCCCCTATAGCGGATTCTTCTACTCGGAATTCCGAGTAGAGGGTTCCGACGAGTCGAGCTCGTGCAGCAGCGTGAGAACCCGAGGCCATTAACAGGGACGGGGTTCGGATTTCTTTCGAGCAGGTGATAACGCCTTGATTGATGCCGTATGTACGCAACAACCCTTCCCAGACCGATCCCTACGCGTTTCTATTCGAACTCGGTTTCTAGGGGGCAAATGCCGCCCGTGTCTCGGGTGAATACCAGCCTCATATGCAATGGGAAAATCGCGGACTTTCCCGACCGGGACAGCTGTCGAGTCATCAATGACGACCAGGAAGGAACTAGGGCAGGGTGATCCGGTTAACGCTCAATAAAAGTTTGCGTGACATCTGAACATTGATCAATTAGAAAGCAGAACGATGCTGAAAGTCAGAAGGCTGTGTGCGAGAGCTGCTGACTGAGCTGGCGAGCTCGCTTTGGTCGAAGAGCATTCGTGACGTGCACTTGCTCCTCAACCGTTCCGCCGTGCTCATGGCTTCCTGCCATGAGATGGCGTGTCCGAATGACGACGAGACAGACCCTTTCAGGACGACATAACTTGTTCTCCGGTCAAGAAGCACAGATTCTATTCCGGTGCTCACCGTGCGTATCCGCAGGAGATTCGATATTTCTTCGTTCCCCTTCCCTCGTCCTGCTCCATCACCGATATCCTTACCCGAGCAAATTATGAGATGAATGGTGATGGACTCGGGGAACATACCTAGAACACGAATCTCAATTCTGTGACCGACGAGGATTTCCCGGGACGAGTATGCATGACCCTTCACAGAGCATCATCCAGTGGCCTTATCGCGAAAAATGTGGAGTTGTTCTTCATGAAGCGGCAAATAAGCGGCAGGATTTCGCGTTTTCTGTAGGACCCGATGCCGGAAAAGCGGCCCGGAGATCCTGGACCGTCGGATCAGGACTAGAATCCACAATCTCAACCGCTTCTCCCGAGCAAAGCCATTGAAATTACATTTCTGTCAGCTCCCCTAAAGGTGTGATCCCATTGATCACAGAAGGCCGATAGAGGTTTATCCTCACGAACTGAATGCCCCCGTTCCGGTCATATAAACGGAAATCGATCCCATGGAGTTCATGTTGCTCGCTATCGATGCCCACCGATGGCCATGCGAGGGGAGATAATGATTTTACTACCCGACTGGATGGGCTCGTAAAAACGGGGTATAAATCGGCTGATGAAATAATTTATACCCATTTTCTTGATGAGATGTTTGCCCCTCGCCGACCTCATCCTCCGCTAACCTCACGTGAGACCTGCATGGATGTCCGGAAACCGAGCCAGTCAGCTAATGTAGAATTCTGTCGATCCAGCCGGTCGCCATCCTATCATTTCATGAAACCTGCTCGTTTCCAGATCTGGAAACATCGAGTGAGGCACTAGACGAGTAGCACCGATAACCTATTCGAAATATCCGAGAGAAGATTTCCTCCACTGTGACCGACCGACCGACTGACTGACTGTCCTACTGACTGAGACCTGGGGAAGACACTCGAGTAGGACAAAGTTCTTCATCGTGTCTATTCCGACGAATGCGCTCATGCGGTTGGCCTGCTCTCGTGTGCTTCCTGGAGGATGTCCCCGACTACGAAGCATCTCCGTGAAGGCATATTCGCTCGCGAGCGAGCTCGTTCAGTAGGAGTCTACTAGACAGGCCGACAGTCGAACAGGCAGACGGTCGCCCGGTGGGGGAGGCGAGCATTCAACGAGATTGTCAAGGGGCCACCCCACGAGACGTTCCTGTCTATTTCTCCTCTGGAGTGATCAGTGATGCACTCCCCTTTCGTGTTGCTCAGCCATCGCTGAGCAGTTTATGTTGATTGTATCTACCAGTCGGCAGACATTAGGTGGCCGGAGTTAATAATGATCGTCATCGATATCGCTCGCCTCGTCGTCGCTCGACAACATCGGCAGCAAGTTCGGGCGGCTGCTTTCCTGACTGGCTGCCGCGAGGGATACGGCCGTCATCGACGCAATCCTGCACAATATTCAGAAGAACGAGTGTTTTGGCAATAAACTTGGCAGTCAATATATCACGCACGCACAGACTAAGGGGAACGACGACGGCGGCGGCAATGAGGCTGGGGGACGAAAAGCGACCGAGTTGAGAAAATAGGCGCATGGAACGCTACGACCAAGAGAATCCGCAGTGCATGCGCTATGAGGAGTATCCGCTCTTTTTCCAAGCAGTCGACGGAGTGCGCTTATAATCCTGTCGCGACCGCCGTCATCGTCGTTCCCCCCGTCGAATCATCCTCTCGAATATTTACCAGCTGTTAAATATCTAATGAGCTCGTAGAAGACTCTGCGGCACGGGCAGCCTCCATGCCACGGATGGAGCTGCCTACGATTCGAATCCGCTCGAAAGCTCAGCGAGAAGTGATCCTCTGAATGAGCTTCCGCGGTGCTCTTTTCGTGTTCGTGCCCGGATTCGAACTCGGTCGGCCTCTCGTAGTTGCCGGTCTCGGCCTCCGGGATCGATGAAACTTTCGAAACCTGAGAGATTCTCATTGATTCCGGGCTTTGAAGCGAGAGAACTTTGTCTCTGCGAGACTACCCGGGCAAGGTGACTCGATCGAAGATTTATCCACCCGCAGTGAATCTTTGCGGATAGCAGGACGGTGTTGGTGTCCTGGAGAAACTTCACGCCTGAAGTAGTGGTGTTGTTGTTGTTGTCGTTGCTGTCGTTGTTGGTGGTTTGGCGGGCGGTCCAATCGGGAAAGAATTTGTTTTCATCAGTCTCAGTCTCAGTGCTTGCTGATGAATCGGGAGCATTTGGCTTTGTTTCCAAGAGATCCGGCGCGCTTAGACGCGGGAACGGTGACCGAGGATTCGCTTTATCCCCGACCACTCTGTTTGCGCATTCCCTTCGGCCAGGTGCTCTAAGCCGAGGAGATTTAAACAAAGCCACGTACCTAAAATGCATAGCTCACCAGCATTTGCTCTGGCCGTCGATGGCTTTAGGCTTCTCGGAACGGCCGCTTGCTTGAGTCGATAGCCTGCAGACTTCGACGACAATGGGCCTCGACATAGCTATCGGAATGGCCTTCTAATCAAGACCGAAGTAGAATCGGGATCCGGAGGGCTAAGAGTTCGAGGAGGATAGAGAGGAGGGAGAGGAGGAGCTGATAGAGAGAAACTTTGAATGTCATCAACTTCCTCGACGAGAAGAAGTTGTCTAGGTCAATCCATTTCCACCTCTCTGCGTGGGAGACGCCGTTTTTCTGGCCGTGTCTCCCAAAATCGTGCGACGCGACGTGAGGCTCTGAGTCCGCGAGCCGATCTCTGCTCCCGGCATCCCCTGTTGTGAAGTGCAAAGGTCTGAGAGGGGCTCGTTTCGACTGACGACGAATGGCTAGCGTCGCCGAGAACCTGAAGATGCTCCTACTTCCTCAAAAGTCTCGATATATTCCTCATTCCTGTGCCTTTCGGCCCGCATTCCTCCGCCGAAGACCTCCGTCGAAAACCTTCGAGCCGGTCATCTTCATTGTCTTCTTAGTCCCCTATTTAGAGTCCAATTAAAACAAGTTTTCATTCAATGAGCTTTTGAGGCCTCGGATAAGCAGCGACGAGTACGAACGCTCTCTCATCGCCCTTGTCTCTTTGGCTATCGATCTGCGTGGGAACCTCCAGAGCCCTTTAGCCCGTCCGGCTGCCCACTCGTTCCTCCAGCTTCTCAAACTCTCCATGAGTTCGACCGTTTGTCTCGCCAGCGAGTGAATTCCGGAGCGCCAATTGGAAATCGCGTCATTCGTTCCTCCATTCATCCGGACGCTCGTTCGTTGCCCTGCCGTACTTTCTCCTCCGACACCGTCTCGGAGGCTATTCCTCTCACCCTCATCCGTTTCTTCCCGTCGCGGCGGCGCGCTCGTCAGCGTCTATCGACATTCACTTCTGTCAGCCTCCGCCCTTATTCGTGACGCCGTCTACGGGCTTGTTCCACGCTCCATCCTTCTCTTTCTCCGAATTCTATCGGCGCCGCTGGCATCTCCTCGCTTATAAATGGAACGATCGAGAGCGACGCACCGCGAAGCCCTCTTTACGGACGCGAGAGCGATCGCAAGCACTTTCGTATTCGCTCCAAAGAGAGTGATGGCAACGATTGGGAATCCGTTCATTAGACCTTCGGAATCTCAAGTTTTCTCGCCCGCTCGAAACGAGACATCTGAACGCTAAGGACGGGGGAGCTGCGGAGGAGAATCCAGGCGGTCGGCAGAGGAAGCGGAAGCGCATGATAAGCAGAGTCCCAGATGGTGTACGCCACATATTCCCCCTCGAACGCCGAGATCTCCACAAAGTATATTTCGGACGCGAAAATAGTCACAATCCGGCCTGTGCACCGCACGACGAGCCTCGAAGCATCTCATCCATTCTCATTGTTCCCACGATCGGTCCGATCGAACTCCGCTTCCCGGAGACGGCACCGCCGTGCGAGATATCGTCACCCACTCGCGGATGATCTACAAGTAGCCGTGAGAACTTTTTCTACCCAAGTACCGGGATTTGGCTCAGGGAAGATCGAGAGGGGTCGGAAGGATGAGTCGGAGGGGAGGACGGAGGCGAAGAATCAGAAAGAGAGGAAGGGAGTGCGCAAGGGAGACCGTACGGGAGAAATAAGAGACTGCGTATGGAGTTACCGATCCACGAGTCAGAATCCTCGAAGCTAAGTCTTCTCGCAGCGAAGACAGTTGTGGTTTCGACTCCAGTGGTCGTCGCGGTGGTGGCACCGCAAGTTCTACCCCATTCGTCACGGCTGTCTTCGCCTGCTCGTTCGGGCCATGGGGTAGCGGGAATGAGGGCTCGGAGAGGGGGAGGGAGCGGCAACGGAATCGTAGACGAACAGAGCAGGAGCTTCCGAGACAAAAGTCTCCCGCCTTTGTCTTCTTGCTCATCTCAACTTTGCTACTCCCCATCTCCCCGGCTGTCTCTCTCTCTCTTGTTTTCTTGGCTTTCCCCTCTTCCCCGAACGCCTACTTTTCCCCTCCCGCTCATTCCCGTTCTCCTCGCTCCCTGTTCATCCCCCTCGCAATTTCCTTTCAGCGTCTTAGTCGCAGCAGATGAGGGAAGGGGCCGCGGGGAAGTGGCCGACGCGACGGAATGAATCGGGAGGATTCTGGGGAGGCAGAGTGGGTTAAGGGAAGCCGAGACCGGGGATTCTCTCTTAATCCGCGCCGCATTAAGTTCACTGGCTCGTGAAGTTGGAAGCCAGAAGCTCATTTGTTGGGAGGAGCGTCGGGGAAATAGCCAGGGAACGGGGATCGGAGTAGGCCCCGAAGTAATCATCATCGCCCAGGCATCGTCGCCTGTCTAAAAAAATCTCAAAGCCCAACTTTACGACAACGAACAACGTAATTACGCTTCTGAAGTAAGATACCCACGCACTTCACACTCGGCACTGTTGCGAAATCCTGCCTCCCAGCCCCGAAGTCGCATTTTTTCCCATAATCCCTTCTTTGCATACCGTCCTTCCTGCATACTTCTCCTCTGCGCGTCGCTTCGGGTACCTGGGATTTCTCCACCTGCTGGAGCCATTCTCTCCACCTCGATCCCGACTCCCGGAGTTTCACCACCCTCATTCTACTCCGCTCAGCTAACCTCGGTATGAGGCGTGGTGTATCCCCCTTCCCTCGACGGTTCCCCCCCGTAACACTTTTGAGACACTGACCTCCTGAGAGATTCTCGGAAGAGCGTGCGTCGCAAGGGTCGGTCGGGGACGATCTCTGTACGAGGAATTGCTCATTCCAAAGCTCGACGGCCACGAGTTCGCGATGCTTTATTCACGCTGCGCATCGTTCTCTCGATGACGTCTCGAGTAAAATACAGAACGAGTCGCGGGCAGCCATGGGCCAGGACTGGGGTTTTCGCTGCCGTCGCTCCGACTATCTGAGAGACTCGCCTGCGACGAGGATCGACATTCGCTCATTTGTGTGCCCGTACCCGAGCTGGAGTCCCGTGAACGACTTCCTCGAAGTCGAGTACCCCTCAAGGAAATAATACTGTTCTCGTAGACCGACCGATGTGTCGACATCACAGTTTCCGTGATCGGACCCTCGAGTGTGTTTGATCGCTTCCTTTTCTATGAAATTGGGTCGATTCTCGATGCCGGTCGAGATTAGCCTACTTCCGTCCTCTCCTTGTTCGCGGGACACGCGGAAATCGCGATTCTCCCCAATCCGCTCGACTCCGCACCACTGCGCCTCCAAACAGGTATTGTCCTACCTGGACACTTCTGTTGACCACTCCGAAATTCACGGCGCCGAAGCTGAATCTTGTCGCTTCTTTTTCAGAAGCATAGCTGTCATGTGGATTCCGGTCCGAGGCCCCAAAACTCAATGAAGGACCCTCCCGTCTCGCCGATCGCTAGTCCCGAATACTCGATCGGGATATCCTCCCATCTACTTCGAAATGGAAGCTGGAAAAGTTTGACCGCCGAGTCCGTATCGAGGTCCTTACCGTGAGCTACGCCGCCGCCGTGTTTTTTTTCCGTTGAATTTCCCTCGTATTCCCCCCATTCCTGGTAGCTCAGATTCGCGGAATCCAGTTCGGGGGATCATTCGTCCGAGAGCTCGACACGCGTTGGATTACGTAGGTACTCCAACCCTCGTGGGCAAACTTGGCTACGCTACGGATGACGTAGCCTTTGCTCCAGTAGCTTTCGTCGACCGCAATGCCGATTGCGGTCGGAACGACGCTGACGTCGAGCGGCATATGTATATGGAGAACGTTTTTATGGAGGGAATGACAGGCAATAGAAATGTTGGCCGGTTTAATAGTTGTCGTCGTCGTCGTCTACGCTGTCGTTGAGGGGACATTAGGGCCCCGACCCGGCGCACGTCTGTCGACAAGGCAGCTCGGCTGACTGGCTAGCTGGGAGGCTGGCTCGCTCGCTCGGAGATGTCACGCGACATCGACCGTTGCGTGCCTCCCTGATGGCACGCCGCTGCGTGGCCTGCTTTCCTGGCCGGCTGTACGACGGGCCATCTCGTCAAATCCATTTGCATCTGGACTCCTCTTCGATCGGGCTCCCCAACGCATGCAATTCGCTCGTCGCACTGGTATTCGATTAAGATGCGGAACTTGCTAAAACGCGGCAGCAGCAGCAACCGCGGCGGCGGAGCGAGGAAGGGGGAATACAGGGCGGCCAAATGAGGCGATACCGTGAGGGGCTGGACAAGAGCGGCGGCAGCTGAGAGCGAAAAGCGGCAAGACGTCCCGCCCGAAAAATGAACGATTCACACCTTCGTGGCGGGTCAGTTCCTCCCCTCTCCTCTCCACGCTGGATTCGTCTGTCACGTCAGCGGTCCAGCAGTCTCAATATCATGAAAAATTCATCTTGAGACCGCGCACCATTCACTCGATATGAGCATCTGGTCGTAGAGTTTTCCACATTGCGGAGGAATCCGACGGTAGTAGGCAGACGGATCGATGAGCATATCGATCGATCGATCTTCCTTCGGTCTCCTGGGAAGTCGGAGCAAAATTCTGAGACTTTCGGATTGAAGGGTCGATGGGGTTGGAGTCGAACCTCCGGAAACTCTGAAGCATACTGCGGGTTCCGACTCGATTGGACTGGAACACGCTCGGAAAGTTCCGACTCCGCCTGGAACCATAATCGTCTTCCGACGCTCGTTGTACGCTCCCCGTACTCGCCGACCACGCCTGCTCGACAGCTGGAGTTGGAGCAGTACGCAAATTACGGAGCCGCCGGAGTGACGCTGATGACGTTATGGCCCGGTTAACGTGGTCAGCTGCGCTTATCACTGGTCTCGCCGTGCCGTTTGCCTGCTCGTCCTCCGTCTGTTCGCCGAACGTTGTTGAGTTGTGCTCTGCTCGCTTGTGTGTGCCTACTTTCCGTGCGTCCTCCGTCTGCTCGCTCGCTCGTTCCTTCGTTGGGGTAGCTGGCCGCAGGGGGCAGTTAGGTCATTCTTCCAACGTCATGGACGCACAAAAAGCTTGCAAAACGAACAATATTCTCGGCTTTTGTCATTTGCTCTTCCGCACCAGAAGGGAGCCTCCCTGAATGAAGTCTGCAGTGAAGACGACGACCGCGTCAAGGCCACCACCGAGTATTCTATTTCACCACTGGTTCCTTCAACGTTTCCCCGCCCCCTCCCCCACTCCTCATCAACTCTTCTGTCCAGCCGAGGGATACGGCAAGGGAGCGAGAGAACGGTCTTTTTCCAGATCCGACTTGCTTGCCCATGCAATGGATTTTTTTCGCAGATCCCTGAACATTATTTGGAACGCTCGGATCTCCAGGATCGGCGAACGCGGAGCCACCGATGCGATTTCCTCTGCGGAACGGTTCCATTACAAAAACGCACTCACGCTCGTCCATCTATTCATTCATTCGTTCGGTCGTTCATTCACTCATTCATTCATACCCTCAGTTCACCCAGTCACAATGTGTGTTCTCTCCGTGCCTGTGTTTCGCTTCAATGATGATCCCGTCACAAAGTCAGGGAAGCGACCGTGGGCCACGGAGGCTTCAGGACTCCGAGGGGATTGGGAGCTCACTCAAGAACGCGGAGGGGCAACGATGATGGCACGGCGACGATGCGGGATTCGGGGGATGGACGATCGTCCCTAAGGAAAGAGCCAACGTGACGCGCATTCAAGTTAAGCGCCTCAACTATGCATTAAAATGTGGCCATTGAGCCGTGAAATGGAGGAGCAAGACATAATGGCGTCATCTGTGTAATTGCTACTGACTCGCGTCACTGCCACGCACGCCAACGGCGCGGAGCATCAGCGAAGCTTCCTATCGGAGGCGGGGAATATCCGCCCTCCATCGATGGTACGTCACCGTTGTTTGATGTCTCCCGCAGCACATCGTGCCGAACGAGGGGGGGGGGATCCGAGAAAATTAACGATCGAACGAGTTGGAAGAGAAAAAAATGGCCCGGGCAAAAACTCAGATTTTTCCCATTCCACTTAATCGCTGCGATCGAGAGTTCCCTGATTCTAGGAAAAAATAAGGATGACGGAATTTTGGCAGGTCTGAGGAAAAATCGTCGCCTGCCTCGGAATAGGAGCCGGGCGGGTCATGGCCCAACATCGAGTTGTTCTTGTGACTCGTAAGAACTGGCTTCCGAATCGTGGAAGAATCTTAGTACTTTTCCCCGGGCTGCCGAGCCGCAGGTTATGAGCTTTGTATTGTCCGAAACATCGGTGAGACCCCATCGGGCTCCTCGAAGGCTGTTCTGAGACCTCTATCAGCTGCTCGATTCCCTGGACGCAGCACTTTATCACTATCGCTCTCTGTCTCACTCAGCGGTGGGATGGTCTAGTGTTGCCATTCATGAGTCGGAACATCTCGTCCAGGTAGGATGTATGCTGCGGCGGTAGCGATGATAATTTGCACTCCCATTTAGAGGTGGGTGTTGGGGCAGCTCATTGAGATTCCGCTATCGCCTTGTGGGCGAGGTAATGCCATTACAAGAGTCCGACCGGGAGCAACGAGCGAGTAGCGAGCCTGTACGCGGGGCGGCAGCCTACCGGGCGGGAGAAGGGTGGACGAGCGGGCGGGCGGGCGATCAAGCAGCTAGTTCAGCGGCGAAGGAACCGACAGCGAATGCCTCTGACCGCACCCCATTCCACCCCACCAGATACACTGTGTCCACTCCAATAGATGGTCATTTGGAAGCGGAACGGAGCACTCAAGGGAGCACCGAGCGACGTTGAAGCTTCCCGTCTGTCCCGGTGCTTTTCATCAGCATGTACCGGGCGGCGGCGCTGTCTACGACCGGCGAGTCTCCGCGGAGAACCGTGCTTCATTGCCACTGGTAATGAAATCGAATTTCGCACCATTCATCAGAATGACTCTTGGCAACGACGCGTGCTCGGCAACCTATTTGTCGGTCGAACCATCGATTCGAAGCTGGCTGGAGAGATGAATGAATGGGTCGTTGGAATGTCGCCTGGTGGTGCTAGGACGCCTTCTCCCCATCGTTCCCGAAATCGGGGGGCTGCAATCGGGAAAAATTCAAAGGGACCTGTAGTTTCCTCAGCCTTCGGCGGAAGTTCTGAATGTCGCAAATGCTGAAAGGTCGGGCGGAGGGGGGAAGGGCCGGGGGTGACCATGACACCATGATACGCTCGTCGATAATCCGAAAACTCTCCACTTTGTAACAACGTCATCCGAAGCGACGAAAATCATTCGTTGAGCCGATATCGCTCAGCTGATAATGGCGCTAACGACTATCGGCGAGTTCGCCGTGCGTTGAGCGCGGAAGGGCACCAACGAACTATTCACGGGTTCTGATGTGACCCACAGAACAACGGGGTTTCACGGAATTCGGCTGCTGGCCCTCGACTCTCGAGGGGACAGCGCCAGAGTGGGAAAACGAAGATTTCGAGTTTTCCGGAGTCTTAACGTAGAGGAAGATGCTGAACACCGTTTATGCTTTTGAGCAAACAGCCGCGGCCATGCCTCATACAGATTAAAACGAATTGTATGTGGAGACAGGCAAGAAGAAAGCCATCGTGGCTGCTGCCGCTGTCGGGCTCGCTATGGGCTTGAGTCGAGCGTGCAGAAGGCGAAAACTTCAAGGAATGTTCGTTTGCAAGCAAGTCGGCTCGCTCGCCGCCTGTCTGCCCGCCCGCCCGCACCACACGGTGTGGACCCGCAGGATTCATTCGCTCCCGCCACGAACTACATACATGGAACCGTTATTTCAACTTTGTGCCGTTCGCGACTCTTCGTTTTGCTCTTGGCAAACTTATTTTCGTAACTTTTCCGTGATTGCGACACCAACGATAACTTCGCGGTCTCTCTTCCCCTCTCTCTTGTCATTGAAGAATTTAATTAGCTCCGTCCGAGATCCCCGGATGCTCCGAACTTGTTTTCGAATGTTTCCGCCAGAAAGCAAAGCTAATCCTGCGACGGGAAGCTCCCCCCTGTAGGTGCGAAAACTTTCTCGAATCACATTCTTTCTTTCCTCTGCGCGCTAGGGCGGGCCGATTGCCACGGAACTCCGAGACTCCGAGCCGAGAGGTGCCTCCGTCCCAGGACCGGCTGCGGAGGCATATCTGCAGTCTTCGAGTATCTTTGCGCTTTTTTTCCAAGTTCACTGAAATTCTGAAGCTCAATACTTTGTACTTATTAATTACTAATTAAAATGAAGGGATAAGGCTCAAATTCGGCTGTCAAACTTCCGCATAGCTCCCGATGGAGACTTTCTTCTCTTCGGGAGCATTCGTTACCCGTATCGGACTGGGATATGGAGTCCGACAGTGTCGTCGGAGGTGATATCCTCGAAAGTGTCGGCCCCAGGCCATTCTAGCTGAAGCATCTTAATCACCATGTGCATCTTGTTGAAATTCAAGCCGAGTGGTCCCGCCACTCGTCGGTCCGTCTACCCGGCAACGCTGAGGGGCACTAAAGGGAGCCATTTCATGCATACACGGGCAGCCACAGATGACGTCTGCATTAGCAGATCCGACAGCCGGTGCGGAGAACACACGCAAGTCGTCGTTGTCGTCGTCGTGGCCGCCATCATCGTCGCCTCGAAAGTGCCACGCTATAACGGAGAGTTTCAAAGTTCGTGGACGGCGCACTAAAATCCCCCGCTCCAGCTCGCGGACGGAAAAACAGCGCGTATATTTGCTTTGATCCGCAAAAAGCGAAAAGACAACATGGATATGAGCGCCGAGCGAACTGTCGGAGACCTCAGAGTTCCCCACGAATCAGGATTGCAAATCCAGAGTTGACGTCTTAGCTGAGCGTCGTTCAAATTCAGCCAGTCAGTCGGTGACAGCGGAGGTGAGAATCCACAGCACTCGCTCGCTCTTTCTGTCGTCGAGTCAACTTTGGAGGCGAACTTCGTTCACAAAGTGTCATTAGCTGCCGGACCCGTTAAGCTGACGAAGCGTTTCGTGAACCGACCACCGAGTCCCCGGTACCGGCAGTTTTCCGAGCGACCTGAGCTAGCTCTCATGGAGGCAGGGATCCGCCACTCCAGGAGTCGGAACGTCCAGATCCTCAACCAGGATTGCGGCACAAAGTCCGCGTTCGGAGATTTTCGCGTGTTCCCTTCAGCGAAATCGGAACGTCACGCGATTATCGTTCTGGGAGTCGTTGAGTGGAATGAAGCTGTCAACTTGCTGATTCATCTGGAGAATCATGCAGCCGGGAATGAGTTCATCGTTTCAACTTCTCCCCAGTCTGCTTCCCCCGGAGAAAACGGAGTAGAATTCAGTCATGGGAAAAAAACCTCGGCTTTCGATTCTACTTGGCGCTGCTCGCCGTTATGATCATCACGATGGTTCCGATACTTCCGATTCCGCTTCGCATCCAATCATCGGTAGTGGCGGAAGCCATGATTTATGAAAACCAAACATTGCGGTTGGCTTGCCAAATGGGAGTTTGAAAATGGGGATTGGAAAACGAGGAACCCTCGATTCGGAGCTTTTTACTCGTTCTTTCCTCTTAATGGTTGGTCTCCTGATATTCGCGGATCTCGTGGAACCGAGTGCCGCGAAGCAGATTATTATTCCCATTTCCATTTTCGTGATGGGAATTTCGCGAGCGAGCAACAAGGCAGCCTCTGTCTGGAGGACCAACGGGGAAGATATTCGAGTCGGGTAAAAACGGCCAGAGATTTTCGTCCTTTTTGGAGGTATCGGCTCTCAATCTGATGACTAGAGACTTTCCGCTCAGTTGCCACAATCCGTGGATTTTCCTCGGTATTCTTATTGAGTTCGGGTAAATCTGCGTTCGAAATCGGTGGTGCACGTGACTACCGATAGCTGGAAAGGTCCACTCAGTTTCATGGAGCTACGGCTCGGTCCTGCAATCGAATCGCGGACAAATATGAATGGTGCTCAAGCCGACTGAAATCGGGGGGAGTATTCTCGAGGGGGATACGGATTCCTAGATTTCCGCCCGATCGGCGTTCCAGCGTGAATTCATGGTGCTGCGCCGTCTCGACACCGAATAAGTGTCGTTGTTTTCCACCTCTCCTTCTTCGTTCGTGTTCATATCCCGAGCTCTAAAAAGTATCATCATTTTTCGAGTCTGGTAGTGCGAACAGTGCGCACTGCATCGCGTTCGATCCAAGAAAACGGCCTGCGGTGCTTCCGGAGTCCGGACCATGGTCATGAGTCGTATGTAGGGCTGAGACATTGTCGCGGCTTTCTCCTGCAGGAATTGACACCTGTCGCGGCCCCCATAGTTTCTAGAGTTCGATCTCGGAACACCGCGATGGATCGCGGAAAACCGTTCCCGCGGATGATTCCTCTTACAAGCCCCAGTCGTGAGCCATGGGAAGTATGCTCGAGATTGAGAGAAAGTTCTCGCGATTTCCGCGAGATCATTCCCCGCGAATCGCTCTGTCGTGAACGGCTGCATATGGGGAAGATTTCTGCTGTAGGGTCTCTGACTCTCCGAAATTCCGGGAAGTCCTTCCTTGTAGCTTGGACGTTTCCCCCATGGAGAGACCCGCGACCTGACCCCGATTAATATTATCGGTCTTTAATGAATATGAAGACAAGGAGTATTTGTATTCAATAGAATCCCGGTCCGAATAGCTACTTCATTGATCTTGCGGGAAGAGTACGACTGTTCTTCCGGCATTGTGAAGGCGCCATCATGCCAGCCAGTAACGTGCCTCATACACTCGTAGCATCGCCTCATCGCTCCCCACGATTCATTCCGACGCACCGCAGGCTCCCACGAGGTGCCCAACAATAGTGTCGGAAAACCTCAAGACGGGTCGCGACTTAGTGAATGCGGAATCACGAATTCTTCCGCATGGCTGCGGCGGAAAATTTTCAAAAGGCGTCCGAGAAGGAGCGCTCTCCGAGCGAGCAAGTCCCTGACACTCAATGTTGAAAGTTATTCCGAAGCGAGTTTCGACATTGCGCTCATCACTCTGAAGTCGAACTGCAGCACGACCGCGACACCGGTGATGCAAGTGATGACGAAGTTCAGGAAGTTGGATGTGCTCTGTGAGAAACTAGCAACTTTCAGAGCGTCTATCTCTTCCCGGAACTTCAGCAGTCGACGATATTTCGAACAGCATGAGCGGCACACCGAATCGGTCGTATCCGACGTTCTAGAGAAAGAAGTCTCGGCTCTGTGACACTGTGAGATGCAGAATGACGCGTTTTCCGAAACTGCGAAAATTTGAACAGCAAAGCTCAGAAAAGCAATCAAGTTACAAGCAGCACGGAAGGCATCCGTTCCTTCTTTAAAAAACTCTGCGCAGCTAAACACGATCGACACGATCATTAGAATGTAGTATCCGGGCAGAATCCAGGCGAATAGCTCGTTTGTCCTCTGGATTCTTTCCCGCAGCTGCCACTTCTTGGCAGCGACAGAAGCAAGCTCCAATTCTTGCACGCGATGGAGTATATCCTCGAGTAGGGCCCGGTGCCCCGCGAGCACTTCGGTGTAAACGGAGAAGAATCCAGCCGAGATCAGCATGCAATGAACGAAGCAAGCCTCGCGGATAGATTCCTTCCAGTCATAGTCTCCCCAGAAGACGAACGTTGGAAAAATCAAAGGCGCAGTCAGCACGAGAGGCATCGCTACATCGAAGATCCGCCGATTACCCGATCTCAGAAGAGCAACGACAGATTCTCGTTCCGTGATGAAGATGTAGGTAACCCGCAAACTGGTCAGGAAGTAGACGCATTCGCTGAGGATATTTATGATTTTCGTCAAGCTGAGTCCCTCCTCTGGATGGACGAAGCTGCTGAATACGTATTCCAGAATGATGATCGAGAAGATTAAGTGCACGCCGACCAAGAAGGACCTCATGAAGAATTTGAGCCATTTTGTCTGCCCATACACATGCAAGCCGCCGAGAAGACACAGACCGGCGAAGATCCGATCAACAATAGTTTTGTGCTTCAGCGGAAAAGTCTCACTCCAGGAAACGCGGAATCCTTTCTTTGGAACACAGACCTCACAGGGCCGCTCATCAGGTGAAGGGATTCGATGGGGCCACATTCCATCTCGAACCTTATTGATTACGCGCATGAAGGCAGGCAGCGGAGGCGCACCGAGGCGATCCCGGTCTGATCGTGAGAGTGCGGGACGGAAGGTTTCCATACGAATCAATCAGCTTCGCTCTATAGAAAGTGGCGAGCAATCGCACAATGCTCATGCGTTATCAGAAAGCGCTGAATGGACGGGATCGATGCTTGGATTTTCACTATTCACTCCCTGCCATGCTCAGCGGCGAGGATTCAAATGAGAATATGCGTCGGACTATATGATAGAAGTCGCGGCTGGACGTTTCACGAGGCCGTCACCCCCAATCGATGTCTTGAGATGGAGCATTCAGCGGTAGACTCATTCGAGGAGAGATAAATGAAGAGCCCAAGGCCAACTGATCCGGCGAACTGCCGGAGTGCCACGAAACCCACCCTTGGTACTCGGTTCCTCATACGCCCCTGACGTATCGCTCCCGATTCGTCCTGAGATGCTAAGCCGTCGCGACGGCGGACGCTTGAACTCCGCCGGACGGGACTCTCACAACCTCTGTCTCCAGCGATTCCCCGAGAGATTCAACCGAGGCAAATCACGTTGACGTTGTGGGACTCGGCATCCTCTGGAGAACCAATCTAGGTATCTCGAAGCGGGCAGCGACGCGACGTCAAGATTCCTCTTTTGCGGAGTCGAACATAGACCCATTCTGTACCATAAGAGCCGCGAGGCTCTCGACGCCAGCCGCCCAAACCTGGATTGTTCCTCGAACTCGATCGATTCGAACGATCCAAAAGATTTAGTTAGGGTACTCGCTGTTGCACTCTTAGGATTACTGCGAGGCGAGTTTTGACATTGCGCTCATCACTCTGAAGTCGAACTGCAGCACGACCGCGACACAGGTGATGCAAGTGATCACGAAGTTCAGGAAGTTGGATGTGCTCTGTGTGAAACTAGCAACTTTAAGAGCGTCCATTTCATCCCGGAACTTCAGCAGTCGAAGATATTTC
The DNA here is from genome assembly GCF_000255335.2 of Galendromus occidentalis. Taxonomy (NCBI): domain Eukaryota; kingdom Metazoa; phylum Arthropoda; class Arachnida; order Mesostigmata; family Phytoseiidae; genus Galendromus; species Galendromus occidentalis. The sequence continues at coordinate 130,062 of NW_003804809.1, read as the reverse complement.
GAACAGCATGAGCGGCACACCGAATCGGTCGTATCCGACGTTCTAGAGAAGGAAGTCTCGGCTCTGTGACACTGTGAGATGCAAAATGACGCGTTTTCCGAAACTGCAAAAATTTGAACAGCGACGCACAGAAAAGCAATCAAGTGACAAGCAGCATGGAAGGCATCCGTTCCTTCTTTCAAAAAGTCTGCGCAGCCAAGCACGATCGTCACGACTATCTGGACGTAGTACCCGGGCAGAATCCAGGCGAAGAGCTCGTTTGTCCTCTGGATTCTTCCCCGCAGCTGCCACTTCTTGGCTGCGACAGAAGCAAGCTCTAATTCTTGCACGCGATTGAGTATATCCTCGAGTAGCGCCCGGTGCCCCGCGAGCACTTCGGTGTAAACGGAGAAGAATCCAGCCGAGATCAGCATGCAATGAACGAAGCAAGCCTCGCGGATACATCCCTTCCAGTCGACATGGTCTCCCCAGAAGACAAACGCTGAAAAAATCAAGGGCGCAGTCGGCACGAAAGGCATCGCTATATCGAAGATCCGCCGGTTACCCGATCTCAGAAGAGCAACGACAGATTCTCGTTCCGTGATGAAGATGTAGGTAACCCGCAAACTGGTCAGGAAGTAGACGCATTCGCTGATGATATTTATGATTTTCGTCAAGCTGAGTTCCTCCTCTGGATGGACGAAGCGGTTGAATACGTATTCCAGAATGATGATCGAGAAGATTAAGTCCACGCCGACCAAGAAGAACCTCGTGAAGAATTTGAGCCATTTTGTCTGCCCATACACATGCAAGCCGCCGAGAAGACACAGCCCGGCGAAGATCCGATCAACAATAGTTTTGTGCTTTGGCGGAAGAGTCTCACTCCTGGAAACGCGGAATCCTTTCTTTGGAACACAGACCTCACAGGGCCGCTCATCAGGTGTAGGGATGAGATGGGGCCACGTTCCATCTCGAGCCTTATTGATTACGCGCATGGAGGCAGGCAGTGGAGGCGCACCGAGGCGATCCCGGTCTGATCGTGGGAGTGCGGGACGAAAGGTTTCCATACGAATCAATCAGCTCCGCTCCATAGAAATTGGCGAGCAATCACACAAAGCTTATGCGTTATCAGAAAGCGCTGAATGGACGGGATCGATGCTTGGACTTTCACTATTCACTCCCTACCATGCTCAGCGGCGAGGATTCAAATGAGAATGTGCGTCGGACTATATGATAGAAGTCGCGGCTGGAAGAATGACGTTTCACGAGGCCGTCACCTCTAATCGATGTCTTGAGGTGGAGCATTCAGCGGTAGACTTGTTCGAGGTGGGAGAGAAATAAAGAGCCCAAGGCCAAGTGATCCGGCGAACTCCCGGATTGCCACGACCCTCGCCCCGAGGGATTCAACCGAGGTAAATCACGTTCACGTTGTGGTACTCGGCATCCTCTGGACAATCAATCTAGGTATCTCGAAGCGGGCAGCGACGCGACGTCAAGATTCCTCTTCTGCCTAGTCAACCAGAGTCCGATTCTGTACCATGAGAGCCGCGAGGCTCTCGACGCCATCCGCCCAAACCCGGATCGTTCCTCGAACTCGATCGATTCGAAGGATCCAAAAGATTCAGTAAGGGTACTCGCTGTTGCACGCTTAGGATTATTGCGAGGCGAGTTTTGACATCGCGCTCATCACTTCAAAGTCGAACTGTTATACGACCGCGACACAGGTGATGCAAGTGATCACGTAGTTCAGGAAGCCGGACGTGCTCTGCGAGGAGCAAGCAACTCTCAGAGCGTCTATTTCGTCCCGGAACTTCAGTAGCCGCAGGTATTTCACGCGGCACAGCTCGCAGACGACAGAATCTGTTGTGTCCGTGAGCTCAGAGAACGAGCTTCTCGCTGTGTGACACTTCGAGATGCAATCCGACGCGTTTTTCGAAAGCAAGCAAATCTGAATCGCAATGCAAAACAATGCGAAGAACTGAAAGGACGCGTTCGGGGTATCAAATTCCTCGTTCAAGGACTCCGTGCAACAAAGCACGATCGACACCATTATCTTGACAGCTACAGACTCGAGCTTCACTTCTCGCACGCAATGCAGAATATCCTGAAGTGAAGCCCGATGGCCCGCAAGGACATCGGTCTACACAGAGAAGAATCCCGTTGAGATCAGAACACAATTCGTGAAGCAAGTCTCGCGGAGCGATCCTTTCCAGCCGACGCTAGCACCGATATAATACAGCGAAGAGCAAATCGTCGGCGAGGAGAGCACGAACGGAATCGCTGTATCCTTGATTCGCCTGTTGTGGAGCGCCACGACGGACTCCCGTCTCGTGACGAATGCTGAGGATACCCACAGGCTTGTCAAAGAGAAAATGGAGTCGTTGATGACATCGAAGATTCTCGTCAGACTGAATTTTTCTGGATGGGCCATCGCGCTGAAAGCAAATTCCAGCACAATGATCACGTATACCGACAAGGACACTGAACCAAAAAATTTCATTGGAGCTCTGCGCCATTCCCTCGGGTCGGAAACTTGCAATCCGTAAACGAGACACAGCACATTGAAGATACTATCGACAAGGCTCTCGCTTTTTCTATGTAGGGTTCCGATCCGAGTGGCCTGACTTCGTTCCTTGGGCGCACAAAACTCGCATTGGGCGCCCATTTCAAGCAAACGGAAGATGGAGCCAGGCTTCTCGCTTGAACCGTCTCGATATTAAGCATTCAGGCAGGTGACGGTGGCAAATTGAGGTCTCCTCAGTCGGGACAGGAGCCTCAAAGCCTGCGAACGATCCCATTGAGCTCGCGCTGTCGATTTTCACGGTCAATGCGAACTATCGTTCTCATAAGGTAGTCTAGGGATTGTCCACGGTTTGAGACATCCGACAATTGTTAAACCCTGGGCTGGGATCTCGGGAAGGGTCGACGACGCAGCTGACCGAATCCATCACTGCTGTTTTCCGAGTTGTTCCTCCACATGTGGTGATATTTAATACCAACGTAAACACGCGGAATTTAAGAATCGCGAAGGATGAATGTCTATCGTTGTGCTGAGAGGTTGAGTTCGGATTCTCGCCGGAGTGACAGCAGCGCTTGCGACGGCTGTTCGGAAGTTTTCTCGACATTGGTTAGGCCGATCCCTCCGTCGGCGACGGCGAATTCCCAGTACACATTGTCCCCGAGTGAAGCATCGTATCGGCAGAGGATATTTCTTCTTTCCATTTTGCTCGATCGCGATGAATCTGTTAGCCGCTCATGTCAGACAGAAAACTGAAGGCGCTATCCGCCACTTATTCGTTGCTCTGCTCAGGTCGCGCGGCTCGCTAAACGGAGAGTTCACTCTCCGGTGAACATAGAAGGTGAGGCCTCGCCACGACTGGTCGCAGGATAAAGACTGCGAGCTGGTAGCTCATGGACTCTAATCGATAACATCCAATATTGTGAGTTACCCCGAAGCCTCCGTCGCAAGACGTTGGAGAGTGTAGTTCCCGGCCCTTGGCTCGCGATGTTCATTTTCCGATCCGTCTGATCTGAGAATGCTTGTCCACGCCACAAATCATCTGTAAACACGGCACGGACGGCCCTAAATGGGAGGCTCGATCCCAAGTTTCCGCGATGCCCATTTGCGGAGCCATGGTCATTCCGCTGCTCTCGCTCTCGATGAGCGGCGGATGAGCTAAGGGCAAGATAAAAGCAGAATGCCAGGCCGCCAGGAGAGGGTGAGCCCTAAAGGAACGCCGCCGGATGGGAGGATTCGGCTGCCGCCAGAAGTTTGGGCGATGGGAAAATCTTGGTATCGAATCTCCGAGTGAATTTTTTATCTCTCAAGTCCTGTCAATAGCCCCCGAAGAGAAGATTGGCTGGCGATTCGGCATCGGACGAAAACTAGTAAACTGCCAGAATTGGACTTCGGACCTCAAGGGCGGGGCTTGCTTGACGCAGGGGCATCGTGGAGCGAGGATTAGGATGAGAACCTCAAGCACTGAGAGAACTAACCTCATTGATCAAATATTCATGAATAAACGAGCCTGGCGTCTTAGGGAAGCTCCGTGATTCGATTGACTCGCTATCACGTAGATCTTTCGTCGAGCGCTCCTGCGAGCTCAATAATAAGATGCCGTCTCGTAGACCGTGGATTTAAACTGAGCTTTCGAGGAATCCTCGATCACAAGGGAGAAACGCCGCCAAAAACTGATTCCGGCCCTTCTCACAAGCGAAATCTCGACACGAAAGTCTACCAGAAAGGCTGGTCCCAGATCAAGTCGGGTGTTCGATGTTTTGATTGGGAATTCGGTATCGAGCGACGCGTAAGATCAAGGAGGCTCATCGCAAGTATCTTGTGTGCTTCGGTTCCCTTGAATACGGAAAAGTGCGACTTCAGGATGAGGCTGCCTGTGTTCCTCTTCCAAATGAGCCTCTGGCTCGGGACAAACGCCCAAGATTGTCAAATTCCGAGGGAATCCTTCGGTCCACTCCCACCCGTGCTGCCTGAAAACTTTCACATGGTCTATGAGAAAATCAATCTGGTAGAGAAGACAGCTGAATACTTCGATGTCTGGTGAGTAAGTAGTTCGAGCAACGATTCTCGGAGCTTTCGAAGGGGTAGGGAACGGGGGCCACCGTTCCGGGGAAGCGAGCGCCATCAGTGATTATCGTTACCATCTGAAAACTCCCGTCCAATCGAAGGTATTCCTGGAAGGAACAGAAAGCTCGAGTCGAGAGAGTCGATTCCATGAACAAGGGAAAGGTGATGATATTCGATTTCGAGTTCTCCTCGAGCTTCGGATACAATGTGCCGCGGCCCGGTAAGTGGTTGATGTGACGCATCCCAGATTGAATGAATGCAGGAGCCGGCCGACGAGTTCCTATGTGGGTCCGCGGTCCATTCCACTCCCGAGAACAACCAGAGGACTTCGTGTTTGTTGCAGATATTGTCAGAAAGACCGACGAAGCGACCGGCGAATCGAGTGACGGCTCGATGGATCAAGACGCCTCACTCAATTACGAACCAATTACACCGGATCTCTATCCCAATCTCTATTTCTTTAACCCTTCGGAGAGACCCGTGCGTATGAGCGACGTTTACCACTCGCTCCTCTTCGGGGGTCCTTTCCGATTCAAGTTCGCGGGGAATGTCTCTGACGACTCGAGTCGTTTCATCAAATCGAACAAGTTCGAAGGCTGCGTCGTGGATGAATCGACCGGGAAATTGCTCAAAGTCGTCTACTACTGGACCCAGGAAGGTACAGGACTCTATCACTCGAGCAGTTGAGCTCCGATTGGGAATTATTGGCGAGGAAGGAATGATCGAGGAAGTATGCTCAGAACACAATCGGAGGCTCGATATTTATCTGCTTTTCAGACGACATGGAAAAGCCGGTCAAGTGCGAGCGCACCGGCGACGGCGTCGACGAAGTGCTCTCCATAATTCGCTTCGACAGAGATCCGCAATTTCCCCCCGATGTCTTCTCAGTAAGACTGTTGTCCCGAACCCCCAAGCGCACTCTACGAAACTCAACTGGATAATCTCTTTCATTAATTCCCCCAATCAGCTCCCCAGGCACAAGGTATGCGCCAATCATCCGGGCGTCGTGGACCGCAAGAACTTTCCGGCCATGAGCGACGATTTTGCCTGGAGGCAGGAAACATTTTCTTGGTCAAGCACCGAGGAAGGCGTACTGTATGGTAACATCGAGCAGAGCTACCGGGAGGTGGGTGGCGGGGATCAGCGGCTGAGCGATCGGCTCCTCGGGTTCTGACTCCGATTCTCGTATTGGCCTTGAAGGCTTTGAACTCCTTGGTTTGGTCCGGCGACTAAATCGCTCGAATGCCATCATCCAGGTGTGGGTCACGGATTTGTACAAAATAGCTCGTTTGGATTGGACTCCACGGAGATCCGAAGTCGAAGGGACCACCTTCGAAAGTTTCGCTGGGAGACCGCTCTCGATCATCGCCGACATTCCGTACCGAGCGGTGTTCATCACTGACAAGATCAACGGTCGATGCGTTGTTAAACCCCTCACCGAAGACTTTCCCCTCTCCGTGAAGGTCAACGGCACTTACAAGCTGAAGAAAGTGTTCGACCTCATCGGCATGGACGGTCCAAGAGCCCTGAAGGGCGAGGTTGGCTTCCATTCATGGCTTCAGATTCAACTCTTAACTCGAATTCGCCGCCCAGAGGAGTTTCTGAACTTGAGCTCGATTTTCAGTATGTCGAGAGGAACGGCGATGTGCTCGTGTACACTTCCAACTACACCACGCAGCCTAACGCAGAGTTCGCAACCGCCCATGAAACGTCACTCCGTTTCGATGTGCAACAAGCAACCGAGTCGTTTGGAGCTTTCCAATTCGTCCCCGTCTCCCAACTCACTCAACGGATCGCGTCGGATCCCGAGGGCGAGAACGTGAGTCGAAATTACATCGGTCGATTCCTGCTTCCGCATTTCAATCGCTCCAGAAAGTACCTAAGGCCAAGAATCCTCCGCAGCCGGCGCGATTGAGCTACGAGCAGACCTCGTACTTCCGATACAGCAGCGAGCACCGACCATTGCACCTCTTCTCAGCTCCGGGTTGCATCGTTCATCACAAACGGAAAGTTTTCGAATTGAGGTTCGCCGGTAAGTTTCAGATGTTCGAAGAGCGATGTGAGAAGATCCTGCGGAAATACTTTCGAATTTCTGAGGGAATATCTCTGACCGGATGATCTAGAAAATTGGTTTCGTAGTGGTGGGGAAAGACTCTTCAATGTTCGCAGGAAGCACGTGGGGCGTGATAAGCGGGAGAAAAGACGAGTTCGTGGACGAGCTCCGACATCAGATTTATCTCAGGGGAGATCTCGACACTTTGATGAGAGTTCAAGCCGTAAACGTGAGTCCAGACCTTATGACAAAAAAAAGCTGTATGAGCACTAGATCAACGAGGATTCCACTTTACGGTATCCGATATTTGCAGGCCTACGAGGCGTCCGACGTGCTTGCCACGGTAACTCTCCTCGAGCCGTTAGAGGAGATCGATTCCGAAATTTCTATATCGATCGATGAGGCCGCCCAGAGAATCGCAAAAGATGTAGACGAAGGCAATTTCGCCGTTCCTTTCGTTTTTGAGGTATGGGATGGAAGAAGATCGAATGATTCGGTTATCTTCGGTACCTCGTCGCTGTATCCGACCCGGACCGGAGTCTCGAGTCACGAAAATTTGTCTCCGCAGGGTGGAGATCAGCTGATCGCTGTCGAGAACTCGTTCAGGATGTTGAACCCGACGAGCAGTGTTGCCAATTTGAGACGCTCTCGACGAGAAGTCGTTCAAGAACCAGATGAGCCCGTCAGTCCTGATTCCGGATACAGTTTAGGTGAGGAGCCTTAGCAATGGAAGACGATGATCGCTCCCCGGAGCTCTATCAGACCTCAGTTAGCCGATGTCTTACTGAGGCTTGGGAAATGCGCTCCATTCCAGGGACCTTCATCGGAGTGTGCTTCGCAGCTTTCGTGCTAGGCATCGGCGGAGGTCTCTCATACATCTACTTCAGGGCCAGGTTCAATCAGACGACACAACCCGATGTCGTTCCTCTTGGAGAGATGGAACAGAGTCTAGACCACGAGCATATCCAAGAAGCAGGACCCTCCGGGTGGAAGGCAAATGAGGTCTACTAGTCGTTGCGAAAGGCCTTCCAATAATTGAACGGAGAAAATTTCTTCATCCTCTTTCCGGGCGTCATGACCTTGCTCAGTATCTTTTAATCATTCATTCGTGCATCACCTTACATTTATCGACTGTCTGGCAAACTAGATATGCGCTCATACCGGGAGAGGTCCAAGGCATCCGCCTGGCAGCGTCGATCAAATCGTTCGAATAGACTTTATGACATGAGCATATCAGACTTCACTCCTGAAGTCGCGCGAACATTTTCTGCAATAAAGCGAAGGATTCGATAATCCCATGACTCAATCTGAAGACCTCTTCGCATCGGGAATCTGCATACGAGTTCCGATACGATCACCGTGGAGGCTCTCCGAAAAGTCAATCGCGAGAGAGGTCGCGAACGTGGTATTGATTTACCGTCCGAATGTGATATCGGAATAATGAAATCTCAAAACTATTCTCATCCCCGAGAACGGCGACTGCCCAGCACCTGTAAACACGGTACAATTCCGTCCGATGAGACGGGACTCGGGGCGTCGCATGGCGTAACGCGGGTCTGAGCTCGCGATGGAGTTTGCTGATTCCGTCTCTCGAGTGAACTCTTTCCCTTCCTTCCCTGTGTCTGTGAGCTTGGCGATCCTGTTCCGTCACCAATTTAGATGGAGAGTGGAGCCGGAGCGTGTTGCGTGATGAATAGAGCTGAAACTTTCATGCAATATGCATATATTGCATGAAAATGCATGATCGGGTCAATTTCGGCTCGAAATGCATGTTTTGGAATTTCACCGCATAAAATGCATTTTCTGTGATTTCATGCGAGTTGGGCTATCTGAGATGGGAGCGAAAAGTGGGTGTGTATGTCTAGTATGAAGATTTCGATAAGAAGTCCTGGCATCCTTGGTAGGTGTTCATCTGTATCCGTCTCGTTCGGGCATGTGCGATGCACGCCGTCTGACGCGCGGGTCACGTAACAAGGTTCTATTGTTCGTGTCGGATGGTGCAGCCTATATGAAAAAGGCAGGCAAGGCCCCCCTTTTCCCGAGAATTTTACATTTGACCTGTGCAGCGCACGCGGTGCATCGAGTAGCCGAAGAAATCCGGCTCGTCTTCCCCGATCTTGACAAACTCGTCGCGCACGGCAAGAAGGTTTTCCTTGAATCCGCTTCCAGAGTCACGGAATTCCGAGAGATGGTTCCCAACGTACCCCTGCCACCTCAGCCCGTCCTCACAAGGTGGGGCACGTGGGTCAATGCTGCGATATATTACGCCCAGCATTTCGAGGCGGTCGCCCCAGTGGTTAATGCCCTGGACCCGACGGAGGCCGCAAGCATCGGTGTGACGCAGGAGTTGGTGACAAGAGCATCCTTGAGAGAAAATCTAGCTTTCATCTCCAATCATTTCGGAAAATTGCCCTGTGGAATAGAGAAGCTCGAGAGGAAAGGGACGATGCTCTCCGAAAGCATTGACGTGTTCGAAGAAATCCTCGCGACGATCGAGCTCACCCCCGGGCCCATCGGTGAGAGACTTCGTCGGAAATGTGCGGATGTTCGCTATCGCAACCCAGACTACGAGCGAATAAGTTCCATAGCGAAGGTTTCAAAGGGAGAGGATACAGATGGTACAAGCAGCGGCGATTTTAGTCCAGCCGAGCTGTCATCTTTCAAGTTTGCTCCTCTTTCCTTAGTGGATGTGGGAAGGAGTTTCTCTTCGCTAAAACATATCCTGAGCGATCGTCGGCATAGTCTAATTTTCGAGAACCTTAGGATGACTGTCATTGTATACTGTAGCCTATAGATTACATCGAAGTCAGATCAAATTATGCTTATGCTTTGTTCGGAACAGCATATATCCCTCCTCATTATTGCATATTTGCATGCATATTCTCATTTTTTTCAGTGCATGAAAGTTTCAGCTCTAGTGATGAAGCTTCTCCGCACCGATGACTTGACTCCGTTTGGGCGCTTCCCCTTCAAACCCGTACGTCCTCTAAAGCGAAGAAGGAATACAAACTCGTGACAACCCGGAATAGGGGGGGATCGGTCTGGCAAGATTATCCTGACGCACATTGAATAGATAATCGCAAGTACATACATGAATTAACATGCTTATGATGATAGCAACATGTACTCTGCTCCTGGAGCTGTTTCATTTCGAAGAAAAATCGGGAGTCCGAATATTCCGGGCTTCCAAACCCGACTGCCGCACAATAGGTCCGCCTGAGGTACCGGTCTATTTCTCGGCAAAGCCGCGAGTAAACCCGTCTGGCGGTTTTCACGGTAGATAGATTATCCGATCCACAGAGAGAAACTCCACTTGAGCGGGCTTCTTCGGAGAGGGTAGTCCAATCCAGTATTCGGGCGCATGGGTATTCGGGCTGATGACTGTGCACCAACACACTGGCGCCCATCCTCTTGATCCTCCTTTGCTCGGAGGCCGTTTCCGATCTCACCTGATTGAGGGTTGACCATACCGTAGGAAGCTCTCGAACGCTCTCCCCGCTCCTCGAACTCCTCACGGTAACCGTTTGGCAGCAGGAGCCAGAAGTTGACATCTGGGACGGGTTGCGCTCCGCAGATTGTAAAATACATTTCCATTGTAAAACGAGTGCACACCAATCCGAAACCGTGTCCAGCTCGCAAGCAGTCAAGCTAGTCTTTCTTTAGAGCTCTGCTTAGAATGAAAGTTCTCTAAAATCAATCATCGATTCGTTGATGCACGGTTCATCTGTTAACTCCGGAAAGCATCACCTATCGATCTGTCCGATGGCTCCGAAGATCCCCAGGGTCCTCGTGGATTCCGCGAATGCCGACCGACTGATCCCGAAGTCTCGACCTGAATGCGCCACCACTCTTCATTATGCGGAATTATTGAATGTTTCCTTCTGGCTCCTTAAGCGGTTTTGCAAACTCGGCACGAAGTCTCCCGAGAGACTGCGAGAGAGTGGTCCCCGGCTCATCGAGCTCCTCTTCGAATATGGCGCGCAATGATGCCACAGCAGAGGTCCAGCATTCCGCGTTCAGGTTCGAAATGTTCCGACTTGCGAGCAGACGACGCCCAACGTGAGCGAGGAGGAAGGTCATAATAAACAAAAGCCCTGACTGAGAGGAGGGGAAGGGTGCTCAGTGTGTTAAGCGTTCAACATAGTGAACGAATTCCACTATGGAAATTGATTCTACTTGTTCTCGGATCGTCATTGAAATTCGCAGTGTCGGCAGAAGCTCCTGAGCTCTATTGCAACTAAATGTCCGTAGAGAATATCGAGACCGACGAGATGCTATCGTTCTCATCCGAGAGGTGAGGGCGCAGCTCGCGATCAATCGCAATCATCTGTTCCTGATCAATTCGATCTCATGGGAAACAGATGTTTCCTTAGTTAATGTGTAAATCGTTGCGATGAAAGTATTCTGTCTTTAGAACTCCCAGCGGTTCGACGGACGACATCGGAGCGTGGGAGCCATCGAACGCGAATCTCATCGTGGCTTCTCACATGTTGCTGTGAGTTTTGACTCCCGTCGTAGGGGAATAAACTGGAAAGATGCAGAAGTTGGCTCCGGTCGAGACTACGGACCTCTCATAAACCTGTGGCGACGCTTCGGAAAAAGATGTGATCGCTAATTCACGAGAAGCAGAATTGGGTAAAAATTTGCTCTCGGGGCTCCTTGTGAAAATTTTGCTCGCCCGGAGCGCCCCCTTCCCGACAAGATGGCGGTGCAGTCTAAGTGCTCAGCGTCCTGCCGTCGTTCCAACGTTGGTTCAGTTTTCTCCTAATCGGATGTGCCAAATACGGGGCATGATGCCGGAAGGCTCAAAATAGTGAACGTGGGAGCCTCAAGACGGCTCCGAGATACCGACCTGGAGTCTCGGACCCGGGATCTCTCCCCCCAGGCGTCAGACACCGTCTTCCAATCAATGTGAGCTGATTCGAACACTCGACTGTATAGAGAGGTCTGATGAACCATCATCGCTAGCTCGCCTATTCGCGCGAGCAATCGAAGCCGAAAACCTCTAGCGGCTCATTGGGATAGGACCCGGACGGCCCAAAAGGGCTCATTTCCCAATCGGAGTCCAAACATTAGCCCTAACGACAAAACTGAAAGCCGTTGTCGAAAAGGGGCCCACTTCGCACGGCGGTGGGTTCTTGAACTTGCCGCTGAGGAGTCGGCAGCGGTTTTGCGCTGAGCTGCTGCATTCTTCCGGTGCTGTATCGTGCGAGGAGAAACTCGCTCACCACCGAGTGCTACAACATGCAGAAAATGCTGTGGGAGTTCAGCGGAGTCCTAGAGATCGTGGGTGGCCCGCGGGGATCGGGCGGTTCTCTCCTGGGTCAGAGAATTGTCCCGAAGGCAGTGTTTGGGTAAAGGCGCTCGAGGGGCCGTATCTATCGCGGCTGCTGTCGATTTCTCCATGACCGAGTGCGTCACTTATTCGACGGTTCAGATGGTCGGAGTCAAGATTCGTAGAATGTCATGGCATGCTTGTTTCCATTCCGGAAGATTCGATTTCCGTGAGGAGGCGTGATAGCCTGGATGTTGTGGTCGCCGTCAGAAAAGCGTTGGAAGACCCCAGCCGTCAATTAAGATCGTCACTTCGCGGGCCCCCTTCACGCATGGGAGAAAAAGAACCTGGCGCCGTTTCGGGCCTCGAGAGGGGGCCGTCGGACTTGGGACGATTTCTTTGGCTGAGCAGGAGGCGAACGCATCCGAAATTCTCCTCTCTCGTCGCGTGGCCGGAACGATCGACTATACGAAAGGGAACTCTTGCGACCTCGATCCCTCGGAGGTGTGGTTTTGTCAAGAGGAAACTTTGCATGGGAACCAGCGAAACTATACAGATTCGGAATCCGGAGAGCCAGATAAGTAGTCCGTTCCGAAGCCTCGCCATGCCTGAACTCGATCAAGTCGACGGGTCACGTTTTTTCGATGCGACAGGCGAGGTGATCGATCAAGTTTTGTGATCTCCATGTTCATGGCTAGAATCTGGAATCGCTCAGGGCACGAGGAAAGGCAAAAAAGAAAAGTGATTCCCCCATTATTCGGGTCAACTTGAGAGGCTTTTCGGCGTGCTATCTCCCATCTGGTATCGTCGAATCCTCCTCGTATCGACCGTCGTTGGTGCTCCAGAAACCCTGCCGAATCTCGAAGTCGGACGTTCATTGGTTGAATGTTGGAGGAACTCGAAGCTCGTTCGGGTAACTTGGAAGAGAATCTGTCAGATCGAGATCGGGTGAAACTCTCTGAAATCGAAAACAGGAGAGGAGGCACCTGCGAGTGAGGCGGAACTTGGCGATCTGACCCCCGCAAAGAGATCTTCCTCTATCAGGCGTTTCTTCAGAAGATCTCAAGGTTTATTAGGCCAGTGCGATGTGAGTGATGAATGATATGCTTGCAATTTTTCAAGGAGGCTTTGCTTTTTCAGACCGATGGTTTTCTGATCTTCGGACACATCCCCGTTCATTTTTTGAACCCGGGGATTGCGTCAAGGGAAGATGGAAGGCATGGGAGCTAAACGTAAACGAGGTCGACCACCGAACCCTCGACGAGGAAGTCTACATTCGAAGAACTCCATGACAACTGATAGTCCCCGAAGTCAAAGCACCCAAAACTCTGATAGCAGTAGCGCTACCGAAGAGGAAACCTGCTTCTCGTTGAGACTACTATTGCCCTGCAGTGGTTGTGGAGAAAATGCTTCAGAACGTCGAATGGTGGTCGTCTGTGATCAATGTAGAAAAGCTTACCATCAGACCTGCCACTTTCCAAGAATATCTCAACTATTTGTCGATGACGCATCAAAATCCTGGAAGTGTAGAGACTGTGTACCACAAGGGTCGGTCCGGGTGAGTGCTGTACTGTATGGATTCTAGAGCTCAGCCCCTTTCCGCAGTAAATTCTTGCGATTTCAACGAATAACCACGGTCGCTAGTCCTGACTGATGGAAGCTTCTCGCTTAATTTCAGAAAAGCGCGAAAAACTTCAAGGCAAACACTCGTTTGCTCTACAAAACGACAATTCTACCATTTTCCCCAACCAAACTGGGAACCTATGCCGCACACGATACTGAAAATTCAGCAGATAGCTCTTGCTATTGTGGAAAAACTGGTGTATGGAATGACAAGATGCTCCAATGTCGGAAATGCCTTGTATGGTACCATGAAAGTGAGTTATAGATGGTATTCGAAATTTAGTCCGGGGAGCACCGATCTAGACGGCATATTCCGGGCCGGTCCAGGAAAATCCGCTGCAATGCCGCGAGATCTCTGTGTTGTTTCGTCCTGCGATACGTCGTTCTGTTCACTCTGATCTGCGTGCGAGGTTCATCCGCCTCGATAAGTCGTTTCTTCCGGCAGATTCTTATTCAGACTCGTATTTCTTCCGCTCATTACAGAATGTGTTTCTTCTTTGGCGTGGCCCCTCCTGGCGGGCGATTTCTTCTACAATTTCCGCTGTTCCGTCTGTACTGAAGGAGCGGAATACCTTACCAGACTACCACTGTCTTGGGTGGATGTGACTGATATCGTCATGTATCAGTTGCATCTAACCCGGCCAGACAGCGAAGCCTTTGAAACCAACTCTGAGATTTTCCCTTATTTGGACTCGATCTGGAGTCTGTTACAAGTTCCGATTGAGGTGAGTCCTCCTATCCGAGCACGACACGATCCGAAACTTCAGCCTGACCGGCGGATCATTCTCGGGGCTCTGTCGAAGCTCGAATAAAACGCACATCCGTCGCTAGATCTGACCGCGCTGATCTTTTGCAGCTCGATGCGTGTTCTCCGGAGGAGCGACACAGTCATGTTCTATATTGTTTGAAGCACATGAGCACAAGGTATACTCTCGCTAGTCTGGGTGGCCCGGGCGGTCCCGCATTCAGAATGGTGGACCCGCAACAAGTGCCCGCGCTCTCAGCCCAGCATTGGCTGCTAATCAACGGAACCCTGTAAGTGCGAAAGCCTAATGCTCGGAAGAGCTCCTCACTGGAGAATTGTGTCAAGTGCTAAAGCACGGAAGCAGTACTACCGAGTACCGAGTGGATCTTTTCGCTGTGAACCCTCGTGTCAATCGCGCTGGTGTTCAATGGGCTCGGGAATCGGGATCCAGCCGACGGCCATAAAGCTCGACGTGTTGACCTTTGGAGCCGATGAGCGTCTATGGTCTCGGATCGCTTCATGTTGTCGGAACGGATGTGGCGATCAGATGGCATCAGCTGTTTCGAGCACAGGTTTTCCAACTCGTTCTCATTTGATGTGATAGGTAGTTTCCAGCAGTAAGCCACGTATTCGGAGTTTCCGTTTTTTCCGGAAGCTCCCTCGGATCGATCACCGTCGTTGCTCTGGCCGCATCCCGAATTTTCCTTCTGGCCTTCACGATGAGTGGCTGCTTTTTCTTGCTCGGACTCCTTTGTCCTCGTCGTTGGCTATCGAGATTACCTCCTGATGACAAATATTCCGAAGTCCGAGGGAGCAGGACAATCCATCCATGATTGCTATTCTCGGACAGGGACCGACGGGAAGAGGGAAGAAAATTTCCTCGAGTGGCATCGAGCGCCCAGGCTCGCGGCTTCCGACTTCCACGGCCAGAGGACCCCGTCCTTAACGACCGAGCTTTCTAGAACCATGGAGTGCTCTGGTCCTCCGGACGATTCTCACGTTCACGCGTATTTCCAGGGTTGAAGACGAGGATTCAGATTTTGAAGATCTCGAAATGGCGATCACTCGCTCGATGAAAAGAGGGCTCGACGGCGATGTATCCGAAGACTCGGGAAGCTGTTCGACGCCGAAGAAGCGACCGAGGTCGTCAGCGGAAATCCTGGCGGAAACCGAGGAGATCGTGGATTTAGAGTCCGACAGAGAATCGTTATCATCCTCGGCGACGTCGATCGCATCGCTCGGCGCAGAATCGATGGACCACGAGCCGACCGTAACCTCTGGAACCGGGAGCTCCTTCGCGAAAAACATCACTCAGTTGGCAAGGGAGGCGATAGCAAACCACGGAGCGTCCGACGAGGACACCGCCGCCGAAACGGACGACGCACTCCCGTCGACGTCTGTAACCGCGCCCTCGAAGAAAGTATCCGCGACGACTGTTGCGGGAACCTTGGAAACTACAGGGTGTTCTTCCAGTAGCCCCTCCGGTGACACGAATCAGGGACCCATAAACTCGGACCGGGCCGCCCCATGCGCGAACGGGCTAGCGAACGATGAAACTGCCATGGAGACGGAAGCGGGCCCTTCAGCCCCTGCCAGAGAAAGTTACAAAGGGCGGCTACGGCCACGAACAGCATGCGTTCAGCAAGTATGCCGACCGAGAAGTAAGAAGCCAAATAGAAGATTCGCACAAAAGGTGAGTTCTGGATCGGGAGATCAAACGAACGCCGATCCCGGGAAATCCCATGAATTCTCCCCGAGCCTGAGCGTATAAGTAGTATTTCATGGAGGAGGAAGTATGCCCGTTGCGGAGGAGATCTTATCGAGTCCAGTCGCTCTTTCAGGCGGAGATCGATCCGTTGGAACGGCTACCGACGATGGAATGGTCCTTGATGGGGATCCCGCTCCCAGAAAATTTTGAGGGACCAAATCATCCCTTTTGGGAGGATGCATCCCCGCCGACACGTCCCAATATCATTCAGATGGAGGTTCCGAAAATAACGAAGAAATATATAGTTCAACCGAAAGATTTGGTACGTTCCTGGAGAGCTTCATCATTTCTCAATGCGACCTTTCTTAATGAGACCCACCATGTTGAATAGCAACCTAGCTGGGGACTGACCTTCTCTTGTTCGTAGATTATCAAGGAGGACGGGACGGCTATATTCAGACGCACAAGACGTCGCCAATCAGCGAAAAACAACTCAATCCAAGCTGACGCATCGTCCAATGACGCCCACGACACGAACGACGCGAGCGAGCAGCCGTCGACCAAATTCTCCGTTCCGGAGGATGCCGAAACTAACGACGAATCACAAAACGGTCCAGAGCAGACTGGAAACGACAAACCTCGAGCCGAGAAGAAATACGTCCCGTTCACCGGCGAGTGGAGTCTCATGGAAGTTGCCTATGCGGGACGACTCGTCAGATTCAGAACAATGCCTGATGGCTCCGTCATGGCATTGGTCAAGCTTGAGACTGAACCTGCGAACCAATCAAAAGAGGCAGGAGCACATGCGAATTCGTCCGGTAGGAGTCCCACGCAAAAGACGCACGGCTGGGTGCGAGATTAGCTCGAATCGCGGATTCCCGAGTGGCCTCGCATCCGGACCGTAGCCCGAATGAGCTCATCGGAGAGGACATCAGTGCGTTTCAGAAAACGAGTCCGCGGAAAAACGGTCGGGGGCGGGGGGGTAACAAAAATTCCCTTTCGATTTCCTAAGAGTTTGTTCCGGGAGCATACCTGCATTTATCAAGGCAGAGACCATCGTTTACGCTCTTTTATGCATTTTCCATGAAACCGCGCCCGAATTGTCATCCCGCGTTATCGTTCGAGATTAACGAATTCACGTCTGTCGATCACTTTCGAGATACATACACGAAAGAATTCAGCTTTTAGGATATGCAATTGAATACGAAGGTGATGCAATTTTTTTACCAAGCGGAATTGGATTCGGAAATGCGATGTTAGACGTTCCGTGGAGGAGTCTTCTCACCGTGATCGAGCTATCGATCAACTCCGTAACGCGGAACCATGTTTTATTTATTCTTCGAACTAGGCTCGAGCGGATGCGAGCTCTATTTTGTATTGTAGTGTTCTTGCGCGTCGAATTAGCGTCCATCACTGCCCAATCCATGCGTCGCGCCGGAATGAGATTTCTCTCAGTTTATCCCGCTCATTTCGCTCCGCCTCCAAAGTTCCAAGCTTGATCTCTATGAGGCTTTCACATTAGCGGTGGTCTTGGCGGTTCAATCGAGACTTATCATAATGTGAGCTTCCCCGCGACGCCAAGACGCATACGGGGAGCAAGGGATTCGCGAATATCACGTCACAAGATAACAAAACGGTGAATCCCAAAACCTATTGAAATTTGCTCCGAGTGAAAGGTTATTCGGAGCGCGGAACGACAGAGCCCTCAACACGGCATTTTATCATTGACCCTACCTACTTACGTGGATTTTTGAGTAGTTTCCACCATTGGATAGGTCACTACATAGCGGACATGATCATTATTCCTCTCCAGACAACAGGAAAGAAGCAGGACCGAGGCGATCTGCTGTCTTGAACGAGGTCGCAGTCCATCGGATGGCTGTCAATCAGATTCTCTCGATAGAGCTGAGTCGGCGTCATCTCCAGATTTTCCGAGATGAACACGATGTATAAAACGAAGGTATTTAAAACGATAGAGCTCTGGAAACCTCAAGGAAATCAGCTTGTTGCCGCCGACTTCTTCTGGTCGAGGGGATAACTGAGTCGAGCTGTATATTCTATGGTACGCAAGTTTTTACGTGTAAATTATATATGTGCGTGAACGATTCCCTTCAGGGTGTAAATACACAGTGACAGGCGAATCGCGGCCCGAAAGTGGACGGAATGAAAGAAAGTTCCGGTAATTGATTGGTGTACATCCGTTGGACTCTGATGATGTTACAGGGCCAAGACATAGAGATTGGCTGCCTCCTGCTGAATATATGAAATGTTTAGGCGTGCATATTACGACTAATTTTACTCAAGTTGTAGAGAGAGTCGAATAAACACCTTGGTTGGAAAAGAGTAGCGCTGCTCTCAACGAATATATCATCGGTCTGTTCCTTCAGCTTTTATCCTGAGTGCGAAAATATCCCTCCGAGGACGGAGCCTCCGACAAAGTCAAGATTCCGCATTCTTATACTGGATGAACACTGGGTTCTACGAGCGTCGCATCGGTTTTGAGGGAAGTTCGCTGTCTCGGTTTATCCCCGTGAGCAGGAAACTCCTTCTCTCGTAGCGAATATGAATCGCGTGGATCGAATCGTCTATAGCGCCATTTTTCCCTGCTCTGGCGGCCGAAAGTGTCGTGGGGATGCGACTCCCAAGGACGCGACGGACGAAACACTGAGCGTTCGGAAATGAGGGAAATTCATTGGCTCGACCGAGTTTGTCTCCGAAGACAATGCTGTTGATGCCCTCAGTGGTCACCGCTCACCACCCACCAAGACTGTCAACAATTCAACAAAGGGGAGATTTCGATAGACTCCTCTCAGCGAATGTCAATCAGCATCCGGCATGTCGAAGCCGAGCTATCTGCATCTCTACTGACCTTGGACGCCTGTAGTCAACCTCAACATTTTTGTCGATCATCGCTGGTCATTAGCCGATGGGCTGTACCGCGTTCCTTTCGCTTTGTTCGAGAAATAATCGAGGCACCCAGCCCTGCTAAGAGCTGTTCCGAGTGCGAATGCCTGAACATCCCGGGTTATATCGGATATACAAGCACGATATCTTCGGGATGATGCTTTCGTATATCCGTATACGGATGATAGGCAGAATAATCATCTCCCTAGAATGGAGTTCATGCACTCTGATCTTGGCCAGGGAAAAGAATCACAGAGGTGGTCTAGGAAACCTTGGGCTACGCAGATATCCCGTTAATGATCGAGAAGCTGCACAGGAGCTTCAAACCTCGTGAGAATCGTCGTAGATCATTTCCGATTCCCTAATCGGACATGGATCGACACAATCGGCCTTCGGCGTGTCGCGCGCGATAGCTTACGAGTGCGGGCCGTCGGAGCCGGTCGTGAGAAAGGTTCGGGGTTTGAATCCATCGATTTGCATTGACTTCCCAGAATGATCGGCCAGACTGCGCGGCCTGAAGCGATTCCGTGGTCTCGATGGCTCCATGGGCCGCGGGCAGAACACCCGATTGATAGTCACGAGGACACAATATCCTGAACTCCTTCGGGGGCTTGATTCCGTGCACATGTCTTATTAGAGGCTTCGAGTCAATTCGGAAGATTGGAGGGGCATTTCCTAAAAGTTGATCCAAGTGGGTAAAAGAGACCCTCCAAGCCAGGTGGAGCTCTCGATGACAGAATGAGGAGCCCCGTCCGAATCCACGTAGACTTAAGTGCTGGCTACGTGAATACTGCAAGTCCAGGAAGGAACATCTGTCGAGGAGCCAGGCTTGCAAAGAAATCGGTGCGGGTTCGTCAGTCCCAAATGCAGTTCTGGATCGCCGTACCGATGAGCAGTACAATAGATAGATACATACTCCCTCCGAACTTTGGCTCATCGGAACACCGGGACGGAAGAATATCGAGACTCCGTGTTCTCTATCCGGACTCGAGAATGTCCCAAAGAAAGTCTTTTGCGCCGATCGGAAGAGTGGGATCTCGACGATAATGAGAACACAAGGAACCCATGAGAATAAAATACAATCCCTTTCAACTTCCGACCGAGGATGAAACCTCAGACAGTGTTGTGTAATAAACATAAATAATTTTATTCATAATGATGCCATTGAATATACTGCGGATAGACATTCGACGGACGAGATGGCTCTCTCGACCCTATGTACAGAATTGAAATGAGATCCTCCCGCTGTGATACTGAACCCCAAGGCACAGTTCATCAACATTGCGGAAGCCCAGTTCCAGGAGCTTTTTCGGTGTTTTTCAAGCACTTTCCGTTCCGGGGTTCGACACAGCAGCAGAAACCGGTTTTTGGATGACACTGCACTCGGAGGAACAAGCCTTCGCTATCGCACTGCCACGTCTCCTGGCCCAGGAGGGTGGGCTGCTTCATGTTGGCTCTGGTACAGGGTCCCACTTGGGCTTGAGCGACTTCAGAAAAAGCCATCAGAGCGACCTGCAACAGAGAAAACGTTCAGCTTCATCAGGCGCAAATCGGCTCGACGCAAACGCTTGGGAAGCTTTCTTTCCGACCGGAACTCACCAGTACAACTAAGGGTACGCTGAACCTCATGGTGCTCTCCGGATGACACTCGAGCGAGAAAGACACTCGTGCACGATGCGGTGAGCTTTCCTCGATTATCCGTTCAGTCAGAGCTTTTATCCCACCGAAGGCACACCCAGAGAAAGAGTGTGATGAAAGAGCTGCGGTGGTCTCGAGACCGGAGTTCCGAACGCTTGCAAGATGACGTCATTTTTGGTTCGCGCCGAAAAAAAGCTTAGAATTCTTGTGCACTTGCTGTTCTCTTTTTCCCCGTTCACGGAGGTGATGAGCTCATCGTTGAGCATTATTCTAGGAAACTGAGTCACGGTGTGAACGAGGCCACTTCGACAACAAAGCGGGAAAATCAGCGGCGCTATGTTGTCCTTCCATTGAAGCCGCTCTCCGATACGAGAGATGTTTTGTACGATCACTCTCCGGAACAGTGACCGCGCCGACACCTGCTGCTTCTAGTTCAGATCCTAGTGACAGAGACGGACGAGGAACACATGATGCAAAAAGGCTCTTTCCCTAGCTCAACAGACCAGGCTGTTCACCTCCTGGGAGCACCGTCAGAGAGGCCAGTCCGAGAAGCAGGCTACTACCTCATTGAGAAAATTCACGGAGTAGAACAGACATCAGGTGGACCACGCAATCAGACCACGCAATATCCAGACGTGCTATCGTGCCTCCCATATATCACATATACATAGTCATCGAATCTTGAGCATACTCATGCGTGTGTCTTGGACCTCCCGTAAATGATGCTGGTACAACCACTATCTCACCGAGATCATCGGGATCGACGTTCCCATCGTTTTCCATCGCAACGCGTAGAGGAATAAATTCTACAGAGCGCAACTTTGTTCGGATCAGTCGGATGAATAGGAGACGCTCGGTTTCAATTCGGCGAACATAGGTACCACTTATCGACCGAATATTTATGAAACGATTGCCGACACCGCAATATGATTATCCGATAATAATAGTTCATAGCGCTGACTTTCTTTTCGCCTCCACCACCGGTTCATGGCTCTACCATGTTCATGTTGAGATGATATCCGTCCTCACCTTGCCAGAATAATACAGGATTCTGAAGCGTCCTAATGCCTTATGATGCGATGCGTCTCGGATATTTCACGAAGATTCGGCTCCGAATGTTCTTCGGGTGCCAGATCGGTGATGAAAAGCCTCGGTTATTCAACCTCTGAAGGAACGCGGCCCTACCCTTTGCCAGCCCGATTAGATAGGCGCTTCCTGGTATCCGACGCCGACGGCTCGTGAACTTCGGAATAGGTCTTGAACACCAGAGGCATTAAAATCATATCGACAGAGGCATCCCCCAAGGGAACGGAAGTCTTTTCGCACACTTCGCGAGTTTCTCGATCCTTGACCCTCATCGTGGAGAGCTCGATGAAAAAACAATCCGCTCAGAGTGACTCATGCCATCGTTGTTCGGGAACCTCCCGGAAATGAAACGAATATCGCTAACCTCATCTTCATTGAAGGCTCTATAGAAATGTTCGGAGGGTGTAGAGAGTCATCATTGAACAAGCGAATTCGCGCCGACTTCAACCGCAAGCGAGGTATAAGCCTTGAATAAATACCGCGCTCGTCTTCTATCTCGAGCAATAGTGCAATGAATCGTGGAACAATGGTTCGCATCTGAGCTTACGCTTGACCTAGGTACGACCATAAACCTTGGCAGCGACTGAACTCCGGACAATGCGGGGCCAAATTACCATTGGTACCTGTAGCCTACTCATGCCGTATCCCCTCCGATACGGAGACACCTGCGTATACGAACGCCTTCGACGATTCTTCTAGTTGGGCACGTGTCGGCCATACCTGACGGGTAGGAAGAGGAAACCGCGGATTATCAAACCATCGGCCATCGTTGATATGAATCGATGCGACTTCACTGGATGATGAATCACTTGGGTATGAGATGATGGAGGGCAGAGAGGACTGTCTTCACCATAGACTCGAAGCAGGGAATGGAAATCGTGATGAGGCCTGTCTGCGGCGAAGAGCGCCGATTTTCAGGACCAGCAAGGTCTCTCATAGGAGTCCACCGGATCTTCTGTAAGAATGGAGCCGAAATGCTCTTTTCCGAACAGACCTCAGGGGCCTCACTCGTTCGCTCGATTTAACAGCGGGACGTTTTTCCCCGCGTGATGTAAACTGGCTCCCCCCACATCGCTGTCGATACGATGCAACACAGGCCAGGAATTCTGAAGATTCGTCTCTCTCACACGGGTTAATGGCGACTTTCGGCCGCACCTGGGCTTCCCCCTCATATTCAGATTTCTTCAAGGGGATCGAATGCGAATCCATATCAGATAGATCCAAAAATATTGCGTAGGATACTGTATGAGCCCCATTGAGTAAGCCTCCTCCTGTGAGAGCCACCTGCATATCTGCGCTGCAACCAGGTCCTACCACAACTCCGCTACACTGTCAATGCGGGCACGTGGTAGGATTGCTCCCTTACGGAGTGCACTTTCTGCAAATGGTCCGGGGACTTTCCCTAGGGCATGGTTCATAAACTACTGTGAGTTCCGTTTGAAGCCCCATAGCAGGTAGAGCATCCTCCGCTCGTGCATAAGGGGAGCGCATCGCTCTCTTATACCGTCGAAGCGCGCGCGTCCTTCACATCTTGGTGCTCGAGCTAGAGTCGATCAAGTTGACTGCTCCGTCTATACAATTCGAGCAGTCATCTCTCTCCGATGGGAAGATGATTGTAGTATCGAGTGCTTTACAACTGTCAATAAGCGATGCCTGGGTATTTGCCTTCCTTGAGCCGAGCCAACTCTGACAACGAAGATTCGGAGCGGTCGCTTGGTGCTACCCGAGTGGCTCGTTGAAAGAGTTACGCGGGAGAGCTCGTTGCGAAAGCAGCAGAGAGAGGGCGCGGGCCGATCTGGTGAAATGATTCCGTTCGGACTCCTTCTAGCTTTTTCGAACGCTCCGAGAAGCATTCATGGTGAGGATAGAGATGCTCAAGGAGAGATTAGGCGATTTTCCGACGCTTCCCCAAAGGTGTGGGTCTCCCGGACCTGGAGCCGTGGAGCGTTCCGGACTCCACATTCACTCGCGCTACATCAGCTCGCGGAGGGGCTCTGTGAGATTCTCAGCATCAGCAGGACTACACCAGTCCAAAGGCCCTAATGGATTCCGCGGAGACGTATCAAGAGGAACTGATCACGGAATCAGCCAAGAAGGCCATCGGTCTTATCTCCGGTATCGTCATTCTGGCTCCTCTGGCATCGAGACCTAGCGCTGGCCTCTCCATATTCGGAATGCGACTCCACAGAGAATTCCTACCCCTTTTCTCTCGGCAGAGCTCTCGCCAACGAGGAGGGGAGGGGCGGAGGAGATTCGGAACTCAGGGCGTGAATCTGAAGGCACCGTCCCGCCGACATGAACCCGAGACGAGCTCATTACAGCGCAGAGTTGATATGTGGACCAAACTTGAATCTGAGGCGGTGCGGTAGAACGGCGGTTCGGCCGTCTAGTAAATCTTCGTAAATATTCCCAGGCCCGGGCTTCCATCATTCCAAAGCCCTTCGGAGAGGGGGCTCCTATTACAGGGGAGCTCCTCATGATTCTACGCGCGGTTGTGGGATGACGGTGATTAGGAAGCCGAAACATCAGGAAGCTTGATTTCTCGTGACTTCTGAAACTCGAGGTACTGTCGAACCCGCTCATAAAAGACCTCTCGGGGAATTGCAAATGGTCTCTAATATCCGGTTTCTCTACTATCCGAGGTACAGGTTTTCCATAGATAAACCTGAGAAGTCCTGTTCTCGTATTACTCGGATGCCCATTCCATGATGAATGAAGTGTGCACTGAAGTGCGAAAGCATGCGCTCGGACTGATTTTTCGCTCGAATCAGTTCGAACCGGGCTGCCAGTGTTGCTCCATGAAGGGTTTCTGTAAGCCTTCCTCAGCTGCGTGAGTCTTCCACTTGTGATCCCCCGGCTCTCGGCTGAAGGGAGATGCATCTCTTGACTCCCATTCTTGTATGTTTTATTGCAAACCCATCGTAGATAATTGACGGGTTGGGGATTATTCACGGTACTTGAGAACAAGCAATCTTGACGGAGGGATTTTGTCTCGGAAATTGAGCGCAACCAGACCCTAACCTGCTCCGCGAGCTTTTTCTTGGGGCAGGGGGCTGAGCCATTGTCTTGGTAGGGGCGAATGCTGATGCTGGACCTTAACATGGAGCCCTATGGACCGGCAAGAGATCTTAGCGGGAGTCGGGGCCCCTGCCCCCCTGGATCCGCGACTGGTTCCTGATTTCCGTCCCGCAATTCCCTAAAGACGAGAGCGGCGTCCGCATCTCTCGAGACTCACCGAACTCTCCGAATCTGGGGCCCTCCAGTCTCCGAATCATGGAATCTATCCCATCGGAGGCTCATTGACGGCATACAGGGAATAACGAGCCATAGGTACCGAGGACGTCACAGCATCCCCTATTCTAATCGGTGCTCGGAGATAGCTGGTTTCCCAGCTGGTATCTGTTCTTCCCAACCCAATCAATATCAGAGGCATATCCTTCCCCTTCACTCTCAATGAAGGTGTTATCATTGCTCTCATACCCGGGTCTCGCGACTGCCAAACTTCTTACTACGAAATGCATACCACAACAATTATTTCTGTCAATATCTCGTCCTCCTGCGTATGCTCGCTCATCCACCGAACGCCGCAGAGAGCTCACGGACATTTAAACGGCTGGGCACCGTTTGATTGGCTGAGACCTCTCCAAAGATCTCTCCTCCTCTATGTCCAGATGTTCGTCTGGTGCTGCGCCATCATGCTTCGGCATTGTGGCCGTCCTCCTTTCGAAAACCCTGCGCGCTGCTACACCACAGGGGATCAATGTCACATTTGTTTACGTTCACTGAAAGGAGTGATGGTCGGTCAGGCTGGAGCTGAGCGACTCCAGATCGTAAGCGATGTCTCTGTGTGCGTTGGATATATTCACCCGTGATTCTGTGTAGCCCTGAGTCGAGAGTTCGGCACTCCGACTACCGCTCGGTTGTGCATAGCTTGTGTATCGGCAAAGATGCACTCCAGCTCACGACCAAGCTCACGACGCTGTGAGCTGTGAGCGATTTCTCGGGCAAGAGTCTCGTACAGGAGTCCCGATGTCATGCCAAGATATGGTCCCCTGGCCGCACGTCGCGCCAGGGGAGTTCGATTATTACGAGGAGCGTGCAGGTCCAGGCGAGATCATGGTTCAAGCCTTCGACCAGAACCAGCAGGTCGGGCACGGGTTGCAGGACCGTCAGGGCTCTCACGAATTCGCCCAGGTGAGTTGGATCGACCAGTGAGATTCTAATCTACCGGAGCTCTCCTGAGGAGAACCATCCGTCTCAGTGACGCCGATTCAGAGCTCGTTTTTAGAGAAAAGCCCACCGAGCCTCAGTCCTCATAGCCGAAACATTTTCCGTAGGCCTACGCGGCAGCAGTCAGTCTGGCTGCCCGTTTCCAGCCATCGCAGTTGAACATCGTTGATGAAATCGCTGTCGACGGTGAAATGCCAGATCTGCCGGAGGTGCTCGATTTGGTAAGCCAGAAAGCAAGCTCAATCGATGAATCGGAATGTATCGAATAGATATGTGATTAGGATTAACCTGATCGATCTCATCTTCGTTATCAGCATAATCCGCTCCCTCATCGGAATACTATCCCGTGCTCCCAAGACGTGGATCCAGGATCGTTGGTTTTGGTCTCGTCCCAGGATCCATTCGCAGGATTGCCGGTCTTGCATCTCGACAAGAACACGATTCTCGACTTCCTCCAGGCGCCTCAATCAGAGAGACCACCGGGTTCCAGATACCTCGAGGCGCAGACTCAGAGCACATCACATTCAGGTTTGTCCTAATGAAGGAATGAAGACTCTCCCGAAGGACGCATGGCGGTGGCACAGGTCCCAACACTGGACCCCCGCTGGGGCTAGACTTCTTTCCACCGAGAATAAAATCCGGACCCATAATTTCTCTGAGAGTGATCTGATCTTCCATTGCGTTCCAGCCTCTCAAGCATCGTTACCGTTCTGTCTCGAAAACTACAGTTATCCGTCGCTGCCGTTGGTCCAATCAGCAGCCGCTGCGTGCAGTAGTCAGCAAGCCGGTAATCAAAACTATCCGATTAATCACAAGCAGATGTTGGCTCAGAAATATGCGGCTGAAGAACTCCAGAACAGTGCCTTCTGCCACATGGTCCATGCTGGAATGGACACCAACGATCCGACCGCAGCACTGCATCAACTTTTCCTTGGTCCGGTAAGTAAGATCTTGAAAGTACTCAACGCGCTCAGTAATTCTGCCAGGACCCTGTCCATCAACCTAAATACTCCGCAGGACCCTATGCAACAACAGCAGCAGCAACAGCAACAACAGCAGCAGCAACAGCAGCAGATGAACAAAGACGACAATCCGACCGATCTTCTCGAAGGAACGATTGTGGGCGTTGACCTTTCATTATCGAAGAGTCATGCAAATACTTCATTATGCCCACAAAACCGCATACCCTCCCAAATAGTCAATCGTCAAGATTATCCGACCGTATCCCGACCGCCTAAGAAAGATCGTTTCCAACGATCGCCGCCGAAAGAAGCTTGTGGGATCTTCTGTGATGAGTGCGGTCTTTTCTACGACAAGGAATGTTTGATGCATCGAATCATGGTGATAGAGGATCAGATGGTCCAGCCGAGAGCCTTCGCTTCGTTACCCTCCAACCATCTATCGATTCAAAACCTCTCATCGAACGCTTCTGAGCCTGTGTTCGGAGTGTTCAGCAAGAAACCCATACCCAACAGAACTGTTTTCGGACCCATGGAGGGCGTTCGAGTGCAGGTGACCCACAAGTCGAATATGCCTTTCCCGATTTACGTGAGTAGAGTTTGCATTTTCCGGAGTTTTCCACAACACGCGTCATGAATTCGCCATATCATCTAATTCCGCCGCCATCTTATCGTCGTTCCAGATTTCCGAAGATAAAGACGGATGCGTCCTCCTGGACACGAAGGATGACGAGCGTTCGAACTGGATGCGTTTCGTCCGCTATGCAAGTTCGCCAGTAGAACAGAATCTCGCCCTTTTCCAGCAGGGATCCCAGATTTTCTTCAAGTCAATCGTGCCGATAGAGTCGAAGACCGAGCTCAGGGTTTGGTACTCGGAGGGTTACTCCCAGCGCTATCGACTCTGGCTACCTCAGGAATTTTATGTTTGCTTCGACTGCGACCTGCAATTCCCCCACACGGATATGTTGCTCCACCACATAATGAGCGAGCACAACGACAGCCCGGCTTCGCAAGAAGCTCTCAGAAAACCGAAAATGCATCGATATCCGAGCGGGAGCCAATGGAACGAAGGCTCGATGTCAAGGCAACTCTCCCCTCAGCACCTGATGAACATCGCGCAGGCACCTTCGCCGGGAGAGGTACGACTGTCGAGAGCGTCCTGATGCGATCAATGACTAATCATCGATTGTAGTCGATTGCAGAGGGATGGGGGCAAAGGGAGCTGTAGGGTCTTCATCCCTCAGAGTCTTTCTGCTTTTCTAATCGGTCTCATCCGCGTATTTCAGTTGTCAAACGTGTTCTGTGAGCCGGTCGAGAACCAGGTACAGAGGAAAGGTAAACGCGCGATCAACCCGCGTCAGCCATGCAATCAGGAACTCCTTCCTTACAATGCGGAAAAAAGCATGGATTCGGTCGAGATCATCGAGCATATAACCCAAGCGATCGGTGCCGATTGTGCCGGAAATCTATCCACCGACATGATTCCCAACAATTATCTGTCCCTGCAAAATCAACACGTGACGCAACTGAAGGAGCCGGAAGCGTTCTTCAATGTTCGCACCGAGTATCCAGAGGAAGAGACTCGCGAGATCGAGAAACGGCCCGAGGGATCGATCATGCAAGAGGTTCCGAATGCCGAAGAATTCGACGACACGCTCTACTACACCTGCAAGAAGAGGAAGACCGATGCCACAATCCGGGAGCGTCTCAAAGTCGATAACAGCAACGCCCCGATGCTCCATAATCAGGAGGAGCCCGAAGCGGTCGCCGAGGAACCCAGGACCGTGCCAAGTAAAATATCGAAATTCTATCAGCGCCACAATGAAGAGTCGAGCCGGAGTCCAGACACGAGCTCACAGTCCGACTCGTCCTCGAGCTATCGGTCCGACGAAAGTTCCAGCTCCACTTCGGACTCGTCTCGATCCTCGGTGCTTTCGGAAGAACCTCCTCCGCCGAAACGACTGATCAAAAACATCAAGAACAAACACTACGTTAGAGCCGACAGCAACATCGTGGAAATCGATTCCCCATTGCCCGAATCGGAGGAGAGCGCCGATATCTGCGACGAACTCGCTGCCGCGGCACCGACCGAGGCGGAAAAACCACCGAGTCCGAAAGCCACCTTCATGACGCCTCTCAAGAAAAAACTCCCTAAACTCATTCCCGAGGAATATCAGATGTCCAATCAAGATAAACAGCCAACGACGGATTCTGCGACGCATCTCGAGGTGCAGAACGCCGAGATCACCTCGGCTGGATGCAGCGAATCGATCGAGTCGCCGGCCGAGAAGGAATTAGAAGAGACGCGCAAGGACGAGAAACGAACCTTCCCGTGTTTGCTCTGCGACGCAGAATTCTACTGTCGTATCATGTTGAAAGAACATTCGGAGCAACACAGCACACCCGAGGGCTTCAAATGCACCTTGTGTCCGAGAGTTCTAAAGGACTATATGATGATTCGACGTCACATAAAGCTCTATCACATCTACCCCACAACAAAATCATTCCGATGCGACGTCTGCGGGAAAACCTTCTGCCACACCGACAAATTTCAGCGTCACATAAGGGTCCATGAGACTGGCGATAAGAAGTTCAAGTGCCAGCAGTGTGGTAAAATACTCAGCCGCAAGGACAAATTGGCGAATCACATGAAGAAGGTGCACTTCTCGGACAAATCGGAGGCGCAACAGGTGAGTTACGTGACATCCGACCTTTCGAGTTAGGATCGTTCAAGTATTCGAATTATCATCGACTTCCGTACCTCTGGGTTCTGATTCAGCATCCCTTTCTCCCTCGCAGACAGAACACCGGAATGGACTCGACTCGAGTCCGAAAGCGAGCCCCGACTCCACACAACCGACATTTCCCTCGGGTCAGGAAGTCACCGATGAAAATCAGAAGAAAAATGGTGTTAGCCGGTGCCGCCTGAAAATCGAGGGCACCGGGATCAAGAAGGAGAGTTTCCAATGTGACAAATGTCCAAGGGCCTTCCGGAAACGGGGGATGCTTGCCCAGCACTACGCTAAGGGTCATCCGGAGGTCTCATTGGAAAACACGTCCCTGAACGATGAGTTCGAAAAAGTCATCACCGAATTTCCGTGTCCTTATTGTGACAAAAGGTAGGCGAGCGTCTCCAGTCGTATCTCGTGTATAGTGCCTCTATATGGCGAATCCACATTCCTCGAATCAAATTCCAATGGCAACAGGGGGAAATTTCTCACTTCATGAGGAAGACTGTTGGAAGGGATCGTGGAGGCTAAGAAATCGTCATATAGTCGGGAAATGCCGACTGAAGAGCGCATGGATCCCAGATGTCACCGACGTCCTGGGATAAAGGGAATATTCTTCCGCATTTCAGCTATAAGTCGAGCACGAAAAGGAAGCAGCATATTCTGAAGAAACACCCGGATCAAGAGATTCCACAGAGCTATAAAACCATGGCCGCTTCAGTGAGATCTACTTATGTAAAGTGTCCGTGGTGTCCGAGTCAATACACAGTCAGATGTAAACTGTATTCTCATCAGAGGAGCAAGCATCACGAGATCCTAGATATTCTAAACCTCACCGGTAAGTAGAACCCGTGATCGGCATTGATAACCTTATCAAGGCGAGGAGGGATGCGTTAATAGTTTTCCTCTCGCTGAATCGACAAATAGGTACGCTCTGGAATGATTGTTGTTGCGGTGAATTTTATTGCTTTCGCTTAGCCGCAATAGGAGTTGTGTCGAATATTCGGACGATTTCATTCGGCATGCGTCCATGCCAGGGCTTTTAACGGCTCAGAGGTGTCGAGTGACTGACCGGAAACCATGGATGACAAAAATTATCATCGCAATAGTTCGGCCTTGTAGATGATTTAGCATTTTGAGAAACTATGCGGAAATTACTCTGTCATCCAGGAATCGAATTCTTGCCCAAGTGTCTGAATTCTAAATGTCCCGTTCCCTAATCTCCGCCGAACGTTGTGTGCCTTGGCGGCTCGACCTCACTAGAGAACGTTCCCCCAAACCGTCTCGGAGCAGACTCTGTAATTACATCATGATTGATGACTCGTGTCTCGTTCCAACAAGGTCGCGAACTATGCGGTCCTCCAGGTTACTGGCCGCGCTGTGACATTCGGACATCTCAAGAATCTTATCGTCTTGATATTGTTAGGAGTGTCCCGAAGACGATTCGATGCTCGAGCTTGTCTGAATTATGTTGAGGAGCATTCGGGACTGCCACGCTCCATTCTTGAACTAAGAGACCCTTCCAGGGATCACCGAGGAAGCCTGGGAGAAGAAGATTCCGGTTTCGAAGAAGGCTGAATGCATGGGGATACAGGCCAAGCTCGAGGCTGAACTGTTGGCAAGAAAAGATCTTCAAGAAGCAGCTAAACTGTCTCAGCAACAATCTCAGCAAGAAAAAAAGTCAGCGAAAAACCCGGGTACCGATCATCATTGACAGCATCGTCAACGAATGGCGTCCACGACACAATGCGAAAGAGCCAAAGATCATTAGGTAGCTTATCATGAATGCCCTTAAGGATACGGAGTACGAGCGAGCAGCTCGTTCATCCGGGGACTCTGCTCGTAATTCCTACAGGGTCATCGATCGGACGAGCTATGTGGGAATTGCATGCTACTGACCGGACGATCACGGATGCAAATGGTCTTTCCCATGGATCGTAATCTCGTTTCCAATTAGGAATGCCCACCCCGAATCCCAATACACGAAGACCTTCTCCGCGCATTTTGCCAAGCGAATGAGTCATTTTCAAACGACTACCGTCTTCTATTGTACAATCGATGTAATATACGCAGCTGAAGAACATGCAAATAAAGAAGCAAACGAACAATGATAATGAGAACAGTCACCGTAAAGTCCGACTACTTGATCTATTGCTGAATAAATCATCCAATCCACCGACTCGATCTTTTATTCACTAAAGTATTAGCTGGACCAAGTTCCTTTCGGTATTGTAACCTAATAAGTAGCGGTTAGGTTTTTAGTATTTATATTCAGAAGAGATCTGAGAAACTGTACAGAGTTTTTCCAGGTCACGCTGGCCATCGAAAGATCCCTCGGTTCCGAGGACTCGATGGGAGATCCAAAGGACACAAAGGGACGACCTGACGGTATTTACAGATTTATACGATCATCGGAAACTTCGCAGCTTTTGCCCTCCGATTGCGCTCTCTCCCAAGACATTCCTTCCGCTCGGACAGGAATGTCTTCAGGATCATGATTCCCCTTCATTCACGGAGATTCGCCCATCGTTCGGCGGTGCTTCGACCATGGGAAAATTGTTCGCTTCGGATTTGGCTTTGCTCCGAACCGGGAGCAGTTGTCGCGCCGCTAGACAGTCGAACACCATCTTCAGATGCGGATCCCTCCGGAACACGTTCTGAAGGTCCGGTCGTCGCCATATCAGCACGACGGTTTCGGTATCGATCGCCGTGAACTCGACGTTCTGGTCCACCTCTCTACCGAAGCATTTCGCGGGATCCACGAATTCGAACTGGAAGTACTCCGTGATAGGCTTTCCGTCGCGACTCAGTATGCCCAATCTGCCGCGGATTACGAGACTGATGTTGTCGCCGAGATGGTTGACGTCGAAAACTTGACCGGATTCCAGATACATCACCTCGCGGGCGGCGTTGTACACGAACTCGAATTCCTGTCTGGAGATCCGCAGCGGCTCGAGCAGTTTCGAGTAGAGGTTTTCTACAGCTTTCGGGAGCCTGGTGGTTTTCGGGATCATGTTGTACGCGAGATAGGACTGGACGAGGTTCATGATGGTGAAGATCGCGTTCCACATGAACGTGTCCAACGCACACAGCACCAGCCAACCCCACAGAGCGAAGAACAAACATGCGAAGAAGAGAACTATCCGTAGAAACAGCAGACCTTTCAAGCCCGGTGGAACGCAGTACGATAGGAAGAGGCACACGTTGGCGAAATGGAAGAGCAAGTGATTCGTGGGGAGCCATCCAGCTTGACACGGTAACGACTCCAACAGACCCATATCAGCCGCGAGAAAAGCCAACTGAGAGGACTCAGGTCTGTTCTGTGGCCAAGAAACCGGCGAGCGCAACTCAAGACGTACAAGCGTTCCAAATGGAGAGGGAACCGTCATGAGAAGAGCCACGTTCCGGTATCTCGAGATCAAACTAAAGAGCAAGAAAAGAAACAAACGGCAGCACTCGGCATCAGTGTTATAAGTCGAGTTCGCGAACGTCGCGCGACGCAATGCTGAGCTGGGAACGCAATGCTGAGCTGGGAACGCAATGCGCTGTGGGTGATTCATTCACTCTAAGTTCTAGTGTTGCAACGGGAATCTCACGAAACGGAGTGAACCGGGGAACTCCCTAATATCGTTCCCGATGGACGATGAATTTTTCGCTTCTTCGGGTGACCTTCGAGAAATCGGGATCGGTCCGAAGGTTGTCAATTGCAAGCTGATGTCCTCCGTGCAAGGCGCCGAGTACACGGACTCCTCGAGCGTCAGGATGTGGGTGTCCCTCAGCGTATTGTTGAGGACGAATTCCCCATGAGACCTCATCGTTCTCCTCTTACTTATAGGCCGTGTTCGATAGCTCGATTTGTGCCATTGCTCCATGAGTCCTTTGTAACATCACCCAAAGACGAGAGAGTATGTCGGTCACTGATAAGGATTCATGTCCACTCGTCATGACTCCTAGGCCATCAAGCCCGTTTCGATTGATGACTCCTCCTCGAGAGATCGCGAAGGCTCCAGGACTTGTCTACCGATTCTGGGAGCGCAGCTGAATACCCGGATGTGCGATGCTCTCGACGCGTCATGAGTCATGACGACCCGGAGATGGTTCGCTCTCGCTTCGGCGAAAAATATCTCCCAGGCCCGGATCCTTCTGTCATGCTCTAGCACGGAACTTTGCGAGCTCCCAGAGGCGACGAGAGCACCGAGAATGATCTTCCAGAGGCACTTGGAGGTCATGAGTATCTGCATATACGCTTGCTAAGGCTGGGAATCATTCACGGCATTTTTTTCGAAAATACGCGTCAATTTTCACCCACATTGACTTCCTCTAAAGGATCGCCTGGGAACACCGAGAAAATTCACGGCTTCCGGCGCAACCGCGCTAATTTCCCGCCCTAACCCTGGGTATTGATATGGAAAGGGCGGGCTCTGAATGCGGCGGTCGGCAGGGGGCGCAGGGCGAGCATTTCCCTACAGGGAGGAAGAATTCCAGAGGGGGGCCAGCTCAAGCTTTCCCAATCGGTTGATGAGCGATCGCTTGAGACTTTCTCCGAAGTTAAATGAACGATAGTCACTGGGAGCCTCTGGTGCTCGTTCCGCAGAGAAGCAATTAGAAAACCGGATCCATGTGTGATAGGAATGATTCACGCTTCTCCAGTCATGAGCGACGTGAACTACTTTTCGAAGCCCAGGTCGCCAGAGCCGGTAGATTTTTCCAAGCCATATTAATCCAGCATTTTCTTCTGGAGTCGAGGATTCTGACCGCGAGTATGGATTTAGGAACAAATTATTGTCTCAGACCCTCAGAGTCTCAGAGGCTGCTCGGGTCTCGGGGACGACTCACCAACTCCATGAATGAATTTGCCTATCCGTTAGGTTTCGTCCAAAGCCACGCACAACGATGACTGAACATTTATTTGCTGTACATTTGTGATTACATCCATCTGTCAATGGCCAAATGTAATCCGAGGCATTCTGGTTGCCTCCCTCTGTCAATTTATATATGGGTATGTATGATATATATTCCAACCGCGTGTTCCGCCGCAAAGGGGGTAAAAGGACGGGAAAATTCAAAACGTAATTCTCGATTCTGAAATGCTATGATGCAAGAGATATACAACTCAGAGCGAAAGCTGAAGCCGAATTTATTCGTTTCATGATTGAGGTCCGAAAACCATTGAGCAGATTTCACCTCTCGGAAAAAGAGGTTGAAAACCTATAAATAAGAGTCCTGTCATTTCAAAAATCTCCCTCCCAGGGTCGGAACCCTTCATTCAAAATTCCCCATTGTATAATTAATCCGAGCTCTGTTCTGTTCTATCTCCGAAATCCGAGCGCCTCCGCTCCCGAGGCGGTCTACGGAATTCAAGGCACCGAGGTCGGTACAGTTTCGGGGTTCCTTCCGGATTTCTACGGGAGGCACACCGTAAAGTCGCTCTCGCCGCCTTTCTAAGGATTCCTCATCAGGAATGAGAATGGAGAATCAAGCGCAGAAACTTATTGTCATCAAACGTCGAGAGCGTTCAGGAACTTCAATAACGTAGTAATACCTCTTGACCAGAACCTACTGGACTCAGCCGAACATTCCCTCATCAAATGTTCATCGTACCATCGTGGTTCGGTACGATGCTTGACGTGTCGTACTTCCGACGCTGACTTCTACGTAAAGCGTCAGCCCGGACGTAAGGTTCGCTCTTGAGGTTGTTCAGGATGTCCTCTAAGGCTCCGTGATACACCTCGTCCTGCGGCAACTTCTTCTTCTCCTTGACTTGTTTCGTTCGACTCTTCAGCTCGTTGATTACGGCTTCTTGGTTTCGTTTTGAGTCCTGGACATTATTGTTGTTGTTGTTCTGCAGAGACTTCGCTCGCTGAGTCTCTTCGAGGACCCGACGGCGCTCGTTGTCAAGCTCGGCCTGTTTGGCGTTTTTCAGGAACCGGAGCAAAGTCGCAAAGAACGTGTTCGAAGGAACGGTCCGGGCGCTCTCCCCAAAATATTCGACGCATGCTGCGTACGCTTCTTTGGCAATACTGACGTCACTGAGCAATTTCTGGAGCTTCTCCTCGTTTTGAGCGAGGAAGTCTCTAAGGACCAAGTTGTCCTTCCGCAGGGCGAACTCTTTACGACAGCGCTCCATGCCTTTCTCTAGCTCGACCTGGTCGACAATGAGGTTCTCCAAGGGAACTTGTGCAGCTTTCTCAACCACCCGGAGCTCTTGCTCGACTCCGACGATCTCGGGGAACTCGTCTTTGAATTCCATGATGTAGTGCAGCAGGGACATTTTTTTGTCGGCGGTCTTCGTTTCCGGCAAGATGTCGAGCGACTGCAGCTTGAAGCCGTACGCGTGTCCTCGTTTGGCACCGTTCATCATGTTGCCCAGAAGCAGAATCAATTCGAGGAGTTGCGACATCCTCTTCGAGCTCTTGACCGTACGTGCGGCCAGAGTTATCGCGTGGATTTGCTGGAAAGGACGACTCGGAATGAATACGTTGAATCGGACTCGGGGCACTAGGACGCGGCCGAAAGTATGAAGGAGTCCATGTGCCGCTGATAGATCCCATGAAAGACTCGCGTAAGACTCTTGTCAAATTCACTCACCGGCGTCATTGTATTGAGCGTTTCTTGGAAGGTCGTCATATACAACATGATGCTGAGTTTCTGCTCCAATCTTTCGACCTTCGTTAACTGTAACAAGAACTTGTCCTCGTCTTCGAGCTCGTCGATCGTTTTGTGCTCCCGCTCGTACTGCTTCAGGTCCTTCGCCTATTGAGGATAGTGATAAAACTTAATTATGATGGATACATCTCAGACTAATCGATTCGGGAGGGAGCAAGCCCAGACGGAGAACGTTCAACACAACGATGTGTACTCATGAGGAATTCGCGAACGAATTTCTCGAACTCACTTCAGTCTCCGTAGGCATCATTCTCAGCAGGGTTTCGATTTGATCGACCGAAAGAGCCTTCGGATCAAGATTATTGATCAGCTTGACTACGGCGTCCGAGGGTAAGTCGAACTTTCTCCTACAGATCGCCATGTTCTGTAATCTCTTATGGCCGAGTTTTGTGACTTTTTCAGGCTTGAGCTTCCTCGAGGAAGTGTCCTCGCCCCGATCAACTCTGTCGCTCCCACCGGAACCGTTGATAGGTCCGAGTTTGAAAAGCTCCTCGAAGCGATCTAGACGTTTGGCGAGTTTTGTATACAGCTTGTCGTCGTCCAAGTTCTTAAAGACGGTCCCTTTGGAGAAATCATCATGAGAACGAGTGAAGAGATGAGGGATGCTCGGATGAGCTCGCTTAGAATAGCAGATTCTCCTCGTGCGGGTTCAGCTAATTTTCCACAAAGGTACTAACCATTGACCTCGGTCGGCCTCAATGCGACCCAGTTCAATGTCGGTAGCTTATGCTTGGTCTTTATTGTTCGCCTTATCGTGACGGCTCCGTGCGGCGCCAAAGCGTTCCCAGCCATCGGCGGCGGGGGTGGGGGAACGAACATACCCCCTGGAGCCATTGTTGGCATTGGGGGTGGTGGGGGAGCCGGAGCCGACATCGGCGGCGGTGGAGGGGGAGGAGGAGGGGGGGCAGGTGCTGGCAGTGTCGTCGTCGCTCCAGGGGGAGGAACCGGCGACGAGGTCGACGAACCTCCGCTTATGCTGCCGTTCTCCAACTGCTGTAATTTGCTCTCGAGCACGGATTGTCTTTTGGTGTATTCTTTATCTTTGTCATGGATTTTTTTCCGCAAAGTATTTATCTCCTCTGTGGATTTCTCCCGCAGCGTCTGTAACGAGCAAGAAACATCAGCTCGTTGGATGACAGTCAGCGAGTACAAACATCCGATAAATCACTTCATCGTGACGGCTCCGAGCGATGCGGAACGCGCTTTCTTCAACGGATAGGAGAACTCACCAGCAAGTCTTCGTTTTCTCGACGCACGTTGACATTTTCCGTCTCCAGATCGACAAGTTTCGCCATGAGCTCGTTTTCGATCTCATGAGATCTGCTTATCAGATGCTCGAGTTCCGCAACGCGGTCAAGAGCGATCGCTTTCGTCTCACTGTCCTCCATCAATGAGTGAACATCGAAGAAGTTGTCCCAATACGCGCTGATTTGCACCTACGAACAGACGGGGAGGGTTGATCGTTTCATCAAACTCATGACATGGGGGGGATTCGAGCTCGGAAGTGCTCGCGACAAGCTTACCTGCAGCTCTTCCGATTCCGTTTGTCCGATTTTGTCCAAATAATTCTCCAAGCCCAACTGAGTGAATTCATATTGTAGGTAAACTCGGAAGTTCATATCTTCGACGGAGTGCACGACGATATTTATGAATTGCATACAGGCGACCTGCGAACAGAGAGAGAGAGTTGCGATGGAGATACTCAAGCCTATGAGCATGTCTGTAGGTTCCATCGGTGCCTATGAAACTACCGATTCTCGTTGCGCGCAATGTTTATTAGTAATTGAGTAGGGCTCAATCTGTGTTCTGATCAATTATAGCTGACATTGATTCGAGACCGATTAGGGAGGAAGAGGTCTATTCGGATGGTGATTTACCATGAAATCGATGTTGAATTCGGTGTAATCTCTGAAGTACTCCATGAGCGTCTGGAAGCGGAATTGTTCGCCACACACAACTTTGAAGTTGTCGAAAGCCGAGAGGATTATGGGATGACCGCCTTTCACGAGGCAAATGGCAGCCAAGAGCTCGAGGACTAGCGCTTTCGTGCGGAGACTCTTATGATTCAGAGATAAAGCGATGCAGTTTATGGCTTGCGTATGCTCGATGACCATGTTGAATCCATACTGCGGGAAATATCCATCAGATTAGTCCTCCCAGATCGATTCCGTCACTCTACGCGGATCGCATGGGCTCACTGATGAATTTCATGATCATTCTTCGGGTTCGCGGAGGTCACGCGACATCCCCAGGCTAGATCGGACGAAAAGTACCTTGTTGTTCATAATGGCTCTCAAACACATGATGCAAACGTGAATATCGTCTTCAGCCTCTCCCATGTTCAGCCGGCTGAGTTGCTTGTGCGTAGGTCTTCGCTTCAACTTCGGAGTGCCTGAGGTCGGACTGAAATTAACATCGTGCAAGTTGAGAATTAGGCGACGATAACCACCTGGGCAGAAAAGAGAGCCGAGGACCCGTCGATGTCAACGTTTTCCTCATGAGTCCTCGCCATCCTGAAGCCACGAATTTCTCACTCGCAACAAAGCCTCCTAGATTCTCTGACGGTCGAATAAATCCCCATATCGACTAGACTGGTGAGTCTTGGACTAGGGAGATATTAGAGATCTCTAAAAGGCAAAAGCTTGAAACTCAACAGGTGACGAGGATGCAACTCGGAACACTCGGAAGGGTGGCCCGCACAACACGGGTCTTGCGGGGATGCGCCGCATGCGGTGGCATTGACACATTGGATCGGACAAGGAGCTGATACAAAATAACTTGAGTACATTGAAGCTTTTTGGGGGCATTCGACGGAACGTACACCGCGAAGTCGTCGCCCTTCTAAATACATGATAGTGAAATCGGCGAAGCCTTCATAGCGAGCGATTTGTTCATGTCAAACGGTTCCATGATCCCTATACTCGATAATACCGATCCGATGAACCCAACACCCGGGACCCCATCGGGAAGACCCGTCCGTTCGCAAACAAGGTTCAGACGAAGACAGGGTAAGTCAATTCAAGCATGTATGGGCGCTAGAAGATACACGGGTGCGTATCCTTCGCAGCGGGGATTTCCCCCGTGTGTTTCGAATTCAGTCCGAAGTGATGTGCCTGATCGAACTCATCCATGAAGCCTAATCAAGGTTCATGAAACCGCGTGAAGGTCGACGGCAGGTGCACTGGAAACTCACCTGTCGTACGGTCCGAGAGACTTCGTTCTCTGGAGAGAAGGCGCACTCTGAGTTGTTATCACCGATGAGTATCCGAGGGATTGAGGTCCGTCATCGCCCGTCAACGTGTCACCTCTCCCCAGGTCGAACCTTCACAGAGAATGAGGGAAGAAATCAGTACTGTTCCCAGAAAAATTCAGGATCATCTCTCGCGAACGCGAATAATAATCATTCGAGCTCGATGGAGTTGAACCACGCATACATACTTGAGAATCTCCAGCTGGAAACTTAGGTAATCTATGAGAACTTCGAGACCCTTATTATCCTCATTCAGGAACTCCCTGACCCATCTAGGGAAGCAGAGGAGGAATTAGCGATTGGTAAAAGGGAGCATCCCTTGAGATCCATGTTCCAATTCAGGCTCGGAATAAGAGGGTTTCGACAACAACTCACTCGATATTGTTGGTCCGCAATGAGATCTCTAGGTCTCGCAGAATCTGAGTTGACTTTGAGTTGCCGAGAGTTCGTCGACGCTACATATCAGGCAAGAGGTTTGTCAAATCGTCGGACTACAATAATTATTCAGGATCGATTCTTTCCTCCCAAAACTCTTGCTGGGACTCTTCGAGAAACAAGCGAGATTCCTCAAGGGTATTCAGGTAAATTTCCCACCATTCACATGGAAATCTAGATCAGGGATTATCGTGCTTGGGTTCAGGACTGATAGCATGCGGAGGATCCGAAAGCCTTCATACAAGAGGCATGCCGTTCAAGGGGCATAACACAAGGGATTAGAATTCGACATCACATGCGGACATCGCCACATCTCGAAATCCACAGGCAAGGAAGCAGTCATTGTAGATGCACGCGCGGACGCTGTGTCACCGCCTCGGCAGCTTCACCATTCACGAGAGAACAACAGGCCGTGAATTACCAGCGAAGCTTCCTACAAAGGCTACTACATCTTCTCACCAGAGTTTCCGGAGCGTACTGCATCATTGGCACGAAACACTCGTCGCCGATTGTCAGGTATACGACGCGACACTGTATTTCGACAAAGACGTTCCACGCAGCGAAAAGGAACGGCCAATCAAAGTTATCAAGACATCAGGATTCTCAATCGGGGAGCGAGGACTCAGCAGTCGGTCGAATTCGACCGGGGTCTCCCCTTTTTGAATCGCTCCCCTCTTCAACGACGCGAAGTTAGTCTCTGTCTCTAGTCTAGAACATGTCATCGGGGACACCGAAAGGATCTGCCACACACGCGAAACAGACGAACTCTCACTCTCGTTCGACCAAACCCGCAGATGATAGACAGAAAGCAAGCAAGACGGAAATACCTGAGCATGAAAGAAAGAGTAGAAAGCTTCAGCGAAAGGTGCGGCCGGTGAAGATTCCAGACACGTTGTTACCTTGGTTGATCTAGGCGCTTTTGGATCTAAGTATGTGGTGAGCTTCGAAAGATAAAAGGACGGAGCCTGTTTCGCTGTCATTTTTTCCTGTGAAAGAATCGTAGGCCATGAGCTGGAATGTATAACCCAGAGAAGGCGGTCATTCCAGACGAGTTTTTTCAGACTGAAAGATTCCCATATATACATGATGTAGAACCCCGGGATATTCCTCCCGAAGGGCGGGAACCGACTTTTGCGTCAGCGGAACCTCAACTGATGACAGAGTGAA
Organism: Galendromus occidentalis; assembly: GCF_000255335.2. NCBI lineage: Eukaryota > Metazoa > Arthropoda > Arachnida > Mesostigmata > Phytoseiidae > Galendromus > Galendromus occidentalis. The sequence goes on along the minus strand of NW_003804809.1, from coordinate 89,030 downwards.
GAATTGAACGAGTCGAAGTCAATCGGCTTCGAAAATCCAACGGGATTCTTCATCGTATATATCGACAATCGCTCAGCTCCGATAGGCATCTAGGCAACCTTGACCCCGGGAGCGCTGCGCAACGACCGGCTGCAGCGTGGAAGCGTACTGAATTTTCTACGCTGAATGACTCCCCAATCGTCTACTCCTCTTAGCTTTCAAAATGGTCACCAATGCGCATTTTTTCGCTTCGATCCGAAACGAAACGAGGGACTCAGAGCGATACCAGGGTGATCCCTGAGCGAGAATCTGAGTCGACCTCTTTTCGATGCCCCTCATCCCCCTTTTGTAATGTGAGGATCATGACGAATAACCGAGATCCTCATCAGTCCGGGCTCGGGTCCAAGGGACGATGAACACCGAGGTAATAATTCATCTATGGAAAAACTGCCTACCTGGTCGCATACGATCTCCCATTTCTTCTGCGAATCGTAGTTCTTCAAAACTTTCGCTTTATCCGGGGGTAGGTCCATCAAGTTCTGCAAGACAGAAAAGAGCGGGAATGAGAAAAGAGATAATAGTGATTCCGCTCGACGGCGAAGTCATTTGGAAACGGTCGAATCGAGCCGGGCGAGCTTTCTTGTTGGCTGTGCAATTCTGTCGGGCTCTCCTCTGTTCGACTTGGACCCGCACACACAAGGGCTTTTCTAAGGTCATAAATGGGGCAGTTCTTCGAGGAAATGCACACGACGGCCGCTTTCAGCTCAGCCGCTTTATCCCGATGTCCGGGCCTCGGCCGTATGCGGACTGGTCCCCTCATCCGACGGCTATCAACGGAGGGGAGTGAAGAATCGTTGATTCTTTCCAGCGCAAAATTCGGTTGTTTCTCCGATTTCTAAATCTCATCTTCCAGCTAGTCGCAGGATCATCTTTGATTATTATTTTAAACCTTCATATCCTAGAGGTGCGTGGTCCTATCAAAGAATATCAGTTTGATGGTCGGGTCCCGTAGTGTGAAATTCTCGAAGGTTGGAAGGTCTCCGACAGTCTGTAGCACGGTTGATCGAGCAGTCCGGTAGCGGAGACGGAAAATTTCAACTTTCAATCAAATCCAGAATTACGTGATTACGCTAAGGTATACGAGCATCGTCGGGGTTTCTTCAGCTCGGTTGATTTACGTTTGGGGCGTGCGTTTTCGCATAAGGATATCTTGTAGTTTTCGAGAGCATCTTTGGTAATTAGAGTGTTATCACGAACTTCGGCGCCCTGACTTGCCTTATCCGGCAAAGCGGTTAGGACGTTGGGATGATTCAAGGTCACGAAGCTGACTCCACACAAGGAGCTAGTCGGCGTAATAAACGGCAGGTGAGGGTAAGAGGAAGCTGATTTATCGCTTCAATTAACATCTTGACGTCTGCGTGCATCCTCTCGCGCGTTCCGGATTCCGAGATCTCTGAATGTGTCCCAGGAGTTTTGGTCAGATCCCGGAGAATATCCTTTTCCCTTATCGTTTTCCTTCTGCAACGTCCGAGCCAGTCTGGCTCCGGAGCCGAGAGATATTAGCTCGCAGTCGACGCCATAAACCACCACAGAACAGCAACCACTGGCCCAATTTCAGAAAACTATTCCATTTCAGATGTTTCGGAGCTGGCCGCAGGGAATACGAGGGGAAATTCGACCGACGGCGTGACTCGGAAGGATAGCTTGCCCTCTATAATACTGAAATGCTTTTCACGGCGTTGACTCATCGCGAGCAGGTGAAGCGTCTCCGAGATTCATGATTGCTCGTTAGATCTCGCTTCCATGAGCCCGATGCTCCGCAACACCTGGGTGCTCAGCGAGATGATTCAGTCTCCGAACGCGCTCTGTGAAGAATTTCGTTCGAGAGTTCTCGATGAGGGAATTTCAACGGTAAGGTTCCGGAGATGAGACAAATTGATTTTTTCGAGGAATCGGGTGATGGATGAATCGCATCTTGGACCGCCCCCGGGTCTCGAATTGACACACAATCCGAATTTCGTGCCTCCAGGGTGCCAGATGATCAGCAGCGATTTCAGACCGTATCCGACTATTAGGGGATGAATGAACGGGGATACTGGATTGTGGGTGTTGCGTAATCCACGTACGACAACGTTTTATCATTGCCGTTATGACTCTAGTTTTCCGCTTGCTTCGAGCGTTCGCCGAGCCTACCATCGCCTCTGGTGCGCAGATTGATTGTCTGTGGCAACGCTGACAACAACAACCCGTTGGGTCGGTCGATCGCGAGCGGCGGCGCCGGTGGTTGATGGGCGACCGCTTTTTTGCGTTTTTTCTTTTGTTTGCTTTCCGAGCAGATTCTCAATTGCTTCTGTCCGGCTTGGCAGAATTCCTCCCACGAAAGGAACCTGCTCGATCGGAGGCGAGTCGTTACAGGCCCCGGCGATCCGCTCGACTGTCTTATAACATTTTCAGGTCCTCCTGTAAGGATTTCCCCGGCGACTCCGGAATCACTTGCCCGTTAATGCGGCCGTCTTTTCGGAATCGATTCTACTTGACGTCGCGATGCAACAAACTGGTGACACCGACAGCAAGCGTCGTTCTGATTTCTGTAGCTGTCCGTCCTCTGAAGCAATAATCCGTTTTCACCACGCTTCCAAGACGATTTCGTCCCGTGCCCAAGGTCCGCGAATTTTCGGAGCGTTCCTGATGAAAAGTGAATTCTCTCCTTGTCGTCATTCGAAATTATCTGCTCGAAGAACGTGTCATGGTTCTGCACAGACGAGAGCGTTACCCGATCGCTGGGACCGTTTCATTTGGGGAAATTTCGACTTCAGCATCGCCTGTGCTTCGGGTATTGTGAGTGGTCTCCGGCATCTAATATCATGCTGCGCTACGCGGAAGACCCAGGCGACGGAGAAAACCTTGGAGTCGAAAAGGGTCGAGGAAACGGATCCCGAGGCTCCCGAAGTTCCCGAAAGTGAACACTGCGGTCGCCGTGTGGTACATCACCGCTGCAGGGAGATTTGGAAATGGAGGCAACGCCCTCTTTCCAGGGGAAGCCATGAAGTGACTTTTTCTCGTAAGGAGCGTCGCCGGAGACTGCATCTCACTGATCCGGGCCAATCCATGATTGGCTGACTCTTTAAATGGAGGGTCAATCGAGAATGGGCACCAGTTTTCGGAGGAGATTTTGCATCGAGTGAAAAATCACGAATTCTCCGCGATGCGAAGCTCGTGATGTTTGAGAGATTTTCGCCGTCCATTCATAGGAAGTCTGATTTGCTAAAGATTTGTGATTTCGGTCAGATGAGGATTGGTTATGATTACTTGCGGGGAAAACTTTCCTTGGAGCAGAATGCATCATCAGATGCTCGATGTGAGGATAATTATTTGAAGGGAGAGTTCGAGTCTCGCACAATCGCGCAAGAACGGCAGACCCATGATGTTTGTAGCTATCATCTGTGAATGATTTTCTCGTGGCGGAAGACTTAAACGAGAAGGGATGAGGGAATGGGGTGACGTTCCGAGCACAAAAATCTAGAAATCGAGAACCAATCACATTGAGACCACAAGACAGACATCTCCGCGGGGAGACGTTCGATGGGGGCCGAATCACCGGACTGTCGGCGTGACCGAAGCAAGAGTCGGGTTTTGATGGGAGAGCTCGTTCTGTAAACATCAATACAAGACTGAAACAAGCCGGAACCAAAGACGAGCCTGCATTTTTCGTCAACCTGCGAGTCCAATGACCGGCGGTCATTGTAGCCGGCTATTACTTTTGAGAACGCGCCGGAACGCGATAAGGAATGTCTGGGAGTCCCCAGAGAGTGGAAAACATCAGTCCCTTGGCCTTCCCGACGAACGTCGTCGTGGGTATTTTTCGAAAGTTAGGCTCTATTGGGGTTCAGAGAGGCTGGACTCGAGCACCTATTCCCAATGGCGGCGTCGGTGTGGCTGAGGCGCGGGAATCCTCTTTCAGGAAGATATTCACCCGAAATCGGCCTCGATCGTTAAGTCGCGGCATATATAGGTAATACTCTGGAAGCGCTATCGGTGTATGCTTTCGGTATGAATATGCTGGGGGTGAGAGTTCGAATCATGGCGCGTCCTTATTTGGATGAGGCGACAAATCGGAACGCAAAGGAATCTGAGCAACGAATGTCTGAGAAGAATGTGCGAGCGAACCCGGGCACAAACCCGAGAAGCGTCCGATGTACGCTTGTTTCGTCGGCAGCTTTCGAGGCAGTGTTCCGTTTATTTATACTCCCCGAAAACCCGTGATCATATCAATAATCTCGCTCCCGTCTACACTTTCACCTGACGCTGTTTCCGTCGCTCGCCAGATCCACGTAAAGGATTTTCGGTCACTGAAAATAAGCCGCTTGACAGCCGCGAGACTAGTTGCGTCTCTTGCGTGGAGCTTCACCGCAAGGCAAGCCAAGTCAACACAAACCCGCAATCGGAAAACAAATGTTGACACATCAATCCGTTGCGCTCCACTACATGCGGGGAGGGGCATCCCAAACTTTTCGAACGTCGGCGTCGATGCATATGCTAGCGTAATGGAACTTTCCTCGGGCTTAGAAAGCGGGATCTGAGCCTCCGACTTTCGTCCATATTGATCCTGACGATCCCGTCAAGCCATATCTCTTCGGAATAATTCGATGAGATGAATGGAGATGATTTCCGATCGAGTTCACCCGGCACCAAGCTCCAGATACATTTCCCGAGGCGGGGGCGGAAGAAAAACGTCCCGGGATCCATCGGGAAATTTCATAACCCACTTTCGGTTCGAGTCGAAAAAAAAGACGAGGGAGATGAGTATGGAAAAAACGAAACGGATGAGCTCGTGATGGAAGCTCATGTTCTCAATGCATGGCATCAGTCGGAATTTTCACGTGACCCGCTTGACTAGCGGCAGACATTTTTCAACCGCGAAGCGCGGAAGCGATCCCGTCGGCTCTTAGCCGACTCGTTCGCTCCAGCGAGTTATACCCGGCAATCCCTCCCGGTTCTCCGGTAAATGATTCCCTCCAGATCGGGGGAAATAAGTCACCGGATATGAACTCTTCAACGGTGGGAGCCGATCGGCCCATGTAGTCAAACCGAATCCTTGGCTTTAAGATAGTCAGCTCTCCCGTACATATAAGTGTGTATACCTCTTGGGAGCCTATCGTGAAGGTCCTTCACCGCTTGCTATTGTCGGAGGGGGGATGTTAAGCCAACGACGCAACAAACATATTGTGTACGATCCCGTCTCAGGTAGGAGGCGGCGATCGGTACCACAAAGATCCAGAGCGTTGCTACACAAAATTGTGCTAGAGGCACGAATTGCGTATGATAGTTGTTCGATTTCACTTGTATTCTGTTATTGATGTTCGCGGCGTTCACGTTCACGGTCCGGCGACGATGTCGGCATCACGCGTCCAGATCACGTGATCTGATTAAAGAGAACACATCGATTTCCAACATTTCATCGGAAACCTTGAAGGTTCTAAGACTAATCTTCTCGATGGGGCTCGAGACTCGATCGTTTTCGCACGGTCGCCCGGAGGCGAGATGATCATTCTTGCGCGTGGAGAGCCCTCCCTTTGGTCTCGAACCTCTGCAGCGATAATGGGTTGAATTCCACAGGAAGCCCGCGACCTAAAAGTGGCAGTGCCTGATTCTGGCGGGGAGCGGCATTTTTCGTTTTCATCTCGGGAATCCACGCCGTGGAGTGGAGCGCTCGTGTCTTTCTGTAGACTTCGATTCTGCCCAGAGCAATGCAAAACACGCACGCGCCCAATGAGAGTGGAAGTTTTCTCGGTCGACAAGCTTCTCGGAATTCTGGTACCTTGAACCAAGTCATTGTTGTGGCGAGCATCACTCAGAAATCAGACACTGTCTAACTTTACGTCGGCCGGTAGTCGCTTAAGTCTATGGCTCGAAAGGCGTTCGACGTCAAACCAAATGGAAGCAAAGAGGCCCGGGACATTCACTCCTTATGCTGACCGGAACTTCAATGGCGAACACCGCGAAACAAGATCCCTACGGAAATCGAGTACCTAACTAACGCCAAAAAAATGAAAAAAATACGTGAAGAGCTCCACACGAACGCAGGCCCGCTCGTCCTTCACAAGAGACCGATTCGATTGCTAGGGGATGATGTCTTTCTGAGGAACTATTCGTCCGAATCCGCGAGAGCTGAGAAATCCACGGTGGCTTCTCTCCATTCGGAATGCTGTTCCGAAATCAGAATATGTACTACGACGGAGAATTGTCAAGCTCTCGTGAGAATCAAATCAATGTGAATTGCTCAGTCCTCCTATGCAAACTATGTTGTGGGTACATGCAGCTCCTATCGACCATTCGGAGCGTGACATTATTTTAGGAAGGCGAACACTACAATGATGAGAGCGAAGAGGACTCCTTCAAAATAGTCACGAGCGTGAGTCATGCTGAGCTTCGAAATCGACAGTCGGAATGGAACGTTCATGAATGGAAACGTTGATTCGACCAAACGACGTCACAAATAGGAAAACAAATCCGAAGTATCACCGGAGAGACCAAAACGCGGATGCGCACACAATTTTCGACAAACCTCTCGACAGCATGCGGCTATTCACGACGAGATGACTTTCTAATTCCGATATCATAAAGAGAATCGAATTCCGAATTCTCCTCGGATATAGCTTAGCTTAATTCTTTCGAGGGGATCCAGAGAAAGATCTCATGGAAGATATGTACGATTTTTTTCGATTGCCTTATTGAGCGACGTTCGATCATGCTTCGACGTGGCGACGTCAACAAAACTCTTCATCATCTTCATTGAATATACGGCAACGCTCCGGTGTTTCCCTACGTTCAAGCCCATCTTCTTGACGGCAATGTTATCCCCGACCGTCAAACAGCGAGCGATCTTGCACTGGACGAGGTCCGCTTACTCGCTGTGTCCGGTGCACGTCAAGGTTATTGGAAGGAAGATGATCTCACACGATGATTCAGCGTTTGTCTCCTGGGCCATCGTGTTTCAACAGGGCGGGTTACTAGGAACGTTTGGCGCGATTCCGGACGATCTGACAAGAATATTTCGACGGGCTGGTCGTCCGTATCGCCAGCGGTTCAGCAAACGATCCCAGCGACGGCGTTCAGAGCCTTCACCGATCGTAGTGGGTATATTCATTGACCACTGATCGATCATTAGAGGGTTCCATGGAACTAGATACAAGAGAATGTTCGTGCTTTCAGGGTGTTCCAGTTCCAATTGATGACCGGACGTACGATCCGATCTTCCACACTGCGCTAAATTCAGGCGTACCCCGCGAGCGAATATCTTCTAAGCCCAAAGGTTATCAAAACTATCTGCTGACAGGAGACACTGCGACCTGCGACTCGTACGAAGCCGTGACGGAGATTCCGACTCGACCGAGAGCCCTTGGGTGGACGGGTCAGTCAACATGTCTCGACGCTCCGCTACTCAGGTCGAGAATCCAAAAACACCATTGGCTTCAATTAGAACTCGACCCGGGTAGCGGCCTATAGGGCACGGCAGAACGCCACGCCATAGACAAGAGAATCTCACTCGATGTATCGAGGGATCCGATTCGGCATTATCGATCAATCGAGCGTGAATGATGGACGTTGCCGGACTATATCGCAGTATCCTTCCAGAGGTCACTGAGGGAGACTGACTGAGTCCACAAACAAGCGCGGAATCGCCAATGGAAAATTTGAGCTGCCTAGGACGCGTCTCGTCGACTCGATGATAAGCTGTGGAAGGAATATGGAAAAGCGGATGAAGGAGCCGTGGTTTGACGTCGGTGCTTCCCGCGGATCTGGATCAGTCGCAGAGAAGAAAGCCTCATTCTTTTTTTTTCATTCCGAATTCGTCGCTTTTTTCCGAGCATCTGAACTCTTTCTGACTGACTGGCGACATGCCGACTGACTTCGTACGCGACCCGGTCCGAAGCCATGAGAGCCTGTGACAGTTCACGTGTGTCGATCCGCTACAACCTCCGCGTCACTTCATTGTGGAAAAATGGAAAGCACAACAATAGTCGTCACGACAACGACGACAACAAGAGCAGCGAGCGCAGCCACGACAACGAGAGACGACCTTAGAGAATTTTCTCCTCCCACCGGAGCGATTTTCCGTGTGAGAGCCCATCCGCTCTCGATATTCAGGCTCGGAAATGTCGCCTTCGAAAATGTCCGCTCACCGATCCGACCCTCAGTAATTGAAAAAATCGATACCTTCTCTATGACTTTGAGCGATTCCCTCCAACGTGGTCGGCATCAAACACAAGCGTCAGCTATGCCGTCCCCTACAGAAAGGCTCCATTGGCTCTGGTCAGTTCAGCTGGGAACGAAAAAACCTCCGATTCGGGATGTTCCCGGAAGACATGCAGTTGACTCGAGACCCAAACCAGAGGAGACTTTGCTTTCGATTTCTCGTGATCACGAGACTTCCCCGAATTCGCAGGCTCCGGAAAGACGTCGTGAGCTTGTTTCGCGTCTAGAGGAAGACCACGATTTACACGGATCTTTCGTCGCGACAGAGACAAGCCTGTCATTGATTAAGTCCACCAGCGTCCCGGGACGCCTTTGTATGACGATTCGAAGCTTGTGGAACTTGATAGCGCGCGGAGAGCTGACTGACACAAGACGTTCCGCTGTCCAAGCCGCTCTTTCGGTTCCGATGACCGTGATAGGACCGCCGCGCCGTAATAGGCAAGCGTCTTGATAAGGCCGTTATCTAATTCATCACAAGCGAGGGATCATTTGGAGGGAGGAGCGATCCATAGAAGAAGCGGAGGAGCCCGGAAAGAAGTCCACGGGAATAAACGAGTCAGAGGGACGGAACGGTGGTCTTCCCGAACGGAGAGGTTCCTCTCGAAACATTTTGATAGTCCACGAATTTCATTAGGAGGCGCTCGACGGATATTTATGATCTCCATCCTTGATACAGAGTATTCATGTAAACAGAAGACCACGACGGCGACGTCGCAAATACAGGAAAGATATCCGGTAACGCGCGCTTATGTCTGTGAAATTGACGGTTGTATGAGGGCGTTGTTAGTGGCTCCGATGACTCTGGTCGCTCTGGTGTGGCGGTCGTCGTAGTCGACAAAACTCACAGAGGGAGGGAGCGAGGGAGGCAGACGGCCACAACCAGTCGAATGTCACGCTCGTTGATCTTCAAACCTCTCTAGAAGTCGATATCGCGTGAACATATGCACAGCCACCCGAATTTTCGAATTCGACAACGTGAAGCTCGCTGCTCTGCGTATGGGGGACTCTGTTGGTGAACAGGAAACAAAAAAAAGCGAACAGTCCACTCGAGCTGTTGTTTTGGAAGTTTCCGCCCAGTCCGTCCGGATAATTCCCTCTCAACGAAAGTGGTCATTGATCATGAATGATCCAAAGGACACTTTTCTGATACAAATAATCATGAGCAGCACTCCGCTCGGGAAAGCTCAATCACGAAATTATTTTCCTGAATGGGCAGACTGTGACGGGGTGTTCGAGAGTCTCCGCCGAAGAGGAACTCCTCCTGACTAGAGCCCCGGTGAGTACGCCGAGAGCCGAGAGACAAGTGTGACCCTTAAGATTGAACGACGCTCCATATATTGAGTGAAAACGATTCCCCAAAGTCCCGCAGTGAATAGATTCATCCGAGAAGAATTTGTGGGGAAGCGGACATCGACTCGAGATATCTATCCGACACTACGGGAGAATGTTCCAATAGATTGTCCTAAGCCACAAAGTGACGCCCATAGACTCCATCGAAACGACAGTGATCAAATGTCTCGAGACGAATTTGTATTTCACCGGCTCTCTCACTGCTTCGACACTCCCTGGAGATTCCACAGACTTACAGCGGCCTTGGGGCACCGGGTCAATATCCAAGGAATCCATGCCGAGATACGCGGCGTGCAATACCCATCAGAACAATTCGAATTCGAATTGAAGGTGTTTCATCCTGCACCTTTTCTTCGTGGAATATCCTGATCGTGTGCGTTACGGATAGATCCAGTGGAATTCAATGACACCGGACCTCCAGGAGAATCACATGGTTGGCTTCTATCCATACTAGCGAGTCCATCTAGTTGACTTATTAGGCCGACGCATAGTCGAAGAACACGTCACTCTTTTTCCACTCATTAAGCTTCCGGGGGAGTAAATTCTCGGAAAAGCAAAGAGTCCTGCCTGTGCCGGGAATCTCCGCCAGCAAATCGCGTGACACTATGGTTCAACGATGAAAATGATTCCAGAGGACTGTCATTCCACGCCAGTTTGCTCTGTGTACTCTGAAGTGTCTGGTGACCGCGGCTAGCCAAAGATTTCAAGGCAGTCCGTTTCGCCCAAGACGGGGAAATCGACGACTCCGCGCAGATTGCTTTCACTATTTCATCAATGTTCTCAGTGACCCACTCAGAGAACAAGAAACTCGGCGGAGGGAAAAGTCGGATATTTGAATTCTTCTTATTTGGGATCTACTACTCGCTTGTATGTCCATCAACTGACCAGAACTTCGTTGAAGCGTTTCTCCACCGTGGGCTCATCGGGCATCGGTTGCTTGATTTCGGCGTTATTTTTCCAGCGTTCGCCCGACGCTTGATGGTGGCTGACGCCGTGACCCATCGTGACAGAGGCGGCGGCACTTTCAAATCAATTAATCCAAAGGCTCGTCACGGACACTTCAGCGATAACACTTCACCATGATACACCACTGTCAGCGGCACCGTCTATGAAACCTCCGATAGTTCTCTGCTAGCAGCAGCAGGCTAGTGGTGGTACCGCCGACGACGACAACATCCACAAGCGGCGGCAGCAGCGAGGCAGCAGCGAGTGATTCGCGTTGTTGTGTGAAAGCGGCTTCGCCGTCAGGGGGCGCGCCTCAGAGACCCGCCTACCAGCCTAGGAGTTTTCTCTGTTTTGAACGAACTTTTTCAGCTGGTCGACACGGAAGGTTCTCCATGCCAAGCGGAACACTGCGCTGACCGCAGAACCTCGACGAAATCGAGGAATCATCGTCGCTCCCCTCGAGTGGAATTTTTAATCGGTGGGGAGAAGCTCCTGTGGCCTGTGATCGAGTCTGTCTTGGGGACACGCGAGGGGAAAAAAATCGAGTCACACCTCGCACCGTCTCCGGTCATTTCTCGGATCGCGAGTTGACATCCGATCGTACGTGTATCGACTGATCGCCATTCGCATCTTCCCGTGATGATTTCGAATGATAGCATCTCGCCGATGGCATCGGATCGAGAAGAGATCCCGCGCACAGTGTCCGAGCCCTCGCGGACAGGTGGCAGTTTCGATAGTTCGACCTGGAACGATGTTTGGGAAAAATCGGGAAGCCTCAAGTAATTGCGCGATACGTCGATTCCATTGATACGAAAGATGTTCGTAGAGGCGATCTAGCCTCGGAAAGAGCTCAAGTTCACGAATCCAAGAAGTTAGTCCCTATGCACGTTGAATATCTGGGCGAGCTGGGGACCTGTTATCGGAGAGCAATATCGCTCCCGATCAGAATCTCGGAGAAGTCGTTACATCGCCATCGATTGTCACCCGCGCTCAGTAGGCTCGTCTTTTTGGCCTCCTGTTTGCGACTCAGACGCTGAGCTTTCAATCCGCGCGCTTTCGAATTCCGTGTACTTCTGGAACCCCTGAAGACGCGAATTCCCTCGAATTAAATCCGGGAGAGAGGCATAGCTGTTGAGGAATGCCGGAAATTTCGGGGAATAGCTCCGGAAGTTCTCAAAATAGAGTACGTTAGTAATCGGGCAACAAATAAAAGCTCCGGAGAGACCGCCAAAGATGCGGAGCAACGTCGGTGGGATGAGAATTCGAAAGTACCGCGCGTACCACTGCCATTGCGCCGGGAGGAGAGCCGGTCACGGAGATGGGGGACTCATCTGCGTAACAATGTTCGCTGATAATTACCATGAGTCACGACTCCTCGGAGGACACCTTGCATCGGAGAAAAAGTTACGCATTCTTATATCGCAGGTTGTACTCACCGGTCGTGGTACCTAGGTGGTACGCTGTGGTGGGAGCGTCTGCGGCAGGCTGTTGGGCCGCCATCTTGGCCCGTTCCTTTCTTCGCAGCCACGCATCATGGGTATGTGTTTGCGTTGAGGAATCTGAAGTTTTTCCGTAATTCCTATTGTGTTACGCGATTAATTGTGTCGACTTTCGCCACGCCTTTGCGGGGAGCGATGGCGAGTCCGCCGCAAAACTTACCGCTTGCCTTCCCAACGGAGTTTTGACAGAGTGACGAAACGTGCGACCCGGCACGTGTTGAACCCGTCGAACCAGGCGCTTCTTGCTGCTTAACAGTTTCGTCCACGTCGGTTCTCTCGGGGGCGATTTCGATTATCCGGAAATTCGGGTCGAAAAGCCGCGGTTGCCGGACGTCATCTCGAAGAGGGCGGGAGTCCGCGGTTATTGAGCAGCTCTCGGGCAGCATTCGAAAACAATAACTCTGGGGAGCGACCCGAAACGATTTGGAGAGCTCTATGAGATCTAATTTGTGTCTCGTGGGGCATTGCAGGGAAGCCACGTGGAATACGTACTGCACGTAAGCATAAGAACCACCGTCGTGATCAGAGATGGCACGATAAGGACTACAAAAAAGCCCATCTGGGTACCCGCTGGAAGGCCAACCCCTTCGGAGGAGCATCACACGCCAAAGGCATCGTGCTCGAGAAGGTGAGGAGCTCACGGACGTTCTCGCATTCAGGCATCATCGAGGTTATTGGACTCGCACCGATGAGGAGGAAAATTATTCATGGATTACTAAACGCATTTTTTCCTCAGGTCGGCGTCGAGGCTAAGCAGCCTAACTCTGCCATCCGTAAGTGCGTAAGAGTACAACTGATCAAGAACGGAAAAAAAATCACCGCTTTCGTGCCCAACGACGGCTGTTTGAACTACATCGAGGAAAACGATGAAGTTTTGGTCGCCGGATTCGGTCGTAAAGGACACGCCGTCGGAGATATTCCCGGAGTACGTTTCAAGGTGGTGAAAGTGGCTAATGTGTCGCTCCTGGCCCTGTACAAGGAGAAGAAGGAGAGACCGAGGTCTTGAGTTCCCAATAAAGGTGCCGGGCGGCAGACGCCGAAAGAATGAGTTCTTTCTTCAGGGGATGACTTCGTTTCAAGTCTCAAAATATTGTATGTCTCCCCACCTGTCCTGATGATGGAAGATTTTTCGGGATCGTTTGGCCTTTCCGCGCGCGTTCCGTACATCGAGTCTGGAAGGTCACCGACGCAAGTGTGATGCTAGCGTCCACTGGAATTCTTCTGCTCCTACGCCCAGCTTCCTATGTATGCTGTTGTCCTGTCGATGTCTATCCTTCTATTGGATTGCTGTTCCAGACGGAAAGCAGCGTCTTGAATCCCCGAACTTCGCTGGAACTGGGTGCAGCATCTGCGTTGCGGGAAGTCGAGTCGGCTTTCGTTCAACATTGTCATCTTCACGATGATTCCGCATCTTCTGAAGCATCTGAAGCACTGCTCAGAGGTCGCGGGCGATCCTGGTATTCTCCTTGATTTCTTTAATCGTAAGGGGCTCATGTTTATTTCCTCGAGCTCTCATTGTGGAACAGAGGAAGCCCATGCCGCACCGGGGCCGAATCCGGTGGGATCCGACCGTAGATAAGGGGAATGTTCCGATGACCGAAAATCGGCGGGACTCATTTTTCGATGCTCACCTGGGATTTCGGCATGATCGGTCCGAAGCGTGAACTCAAAGGAAGAATAAATAAATAATCAGTGAGTCTAGCGGCGGTGTTCTCGATCAAGAGAGCTCTGCGTTTCGATCCCGTGCAAAGAAACGCATATCTCGAGCAAGATGGAACCAGACATCTAGAAGAGGGACTCCCCGAATAGGAAGCTGTAAATTCCGTCGTGCTCCCAGCAAGGACCGCTGCCAAGCTCTGGCATCTATCACATTCCAGAGTCAAAACTATTCAGCAAAAATATTGCTACCCTCGGAATACCCGCTGCGTCGGCGTCGTTCCAGCCCGATCAACTTTGATAATAATAATTTTTTTTTTGGTGTAGCAGCTCGCAAAGGGGTGACCCTATAATTCTCAAAAGGAACTGCGAGTGCGAAAAGGGGGAGGGGACTGAGGGGAAGGTAGGAGGAAAAGGTGAAAGAGCCATAGGGAAAAATGCATTGACGCACTACCCGGAAGAGTGGAAAATTCAAGTGGAGTGTGGGGCTCATGTACATAATACCCACTAAAAAAACCTATAACTCTATACCTGAAGGCAGAGAGCGGATAGTGTTGGATTTGAAGAGTTTCGGATCATACGTTGGAGGGAAGACATGAGGAGGAAGGGCATTCCATAGACGGGATGTGCGGGGGAAAAAAGTGGAGGCGAATTGAGCAGTATGATTGGAGGAAAGTTGGACAGAGTTGGGATGCTGCTTGGTACTCTTTCTGGTTACAAGGGCGGGGACCAAAATAGGGGGAATGAGGGAAGAGACTTCATCTGAGCATTCTCCATGGAAGTATCGATAGAATAAGGGCGGGGCGGAAGCGGCCGCATCTCCGACGAATCACTACGTCAGAGGCGGATCGAAGTCCCGAGAGCATCGAGTCGACAGCTCTATGGGACTGAGTTCAGAATTCGTCGCTCCTCTTCGTATTCCGGTCCGGGTCAATGAAGACTTGTTCCTATTCAGAGCGGCTTGCGATGATCCTCTCATCAATCTCAAGCGAGCAAGCACGTGTTCGAATGGGTTCAGCTTCGACCGAGTCTGTCCCGGAAACCGTCGGTGTATGAAACCACCGGTACTTGCCCGACGTACGCCGCGCGCAACCAACTGTGCATAATTCATAAAGACGGGAGCTCCGAGACGCGGGAGCTTTTGAAGTTCGGAAAGCAACGCAGCTCTGTATTCGTTACGCGGCGACGTCGGAATTTTCAACTCTTCCCGATGCTAATCATGAACCCGATGCGGATAGGAGGATGGGGCGGCGGAGTAATTTGCGACTTGCGTCAAGCATTCGCAGTAGAAAGCTTCAGAGATTGGCCTATCATGCGGCTTTCAATCAATCGCCCCCCCCCCTGCTCGACGGCATCAGCCAGATATTTATACCGCGAGCTCCGCTCTATCCGCCTGTCACGTAGACAGTGAGCGCGACGAGACGGCTTCCCGCTCGTTCTCCCGAAGGAACGGACTGATCGAAGTTCCCATGCGATGGATAAGAGACGAGACGTCCCTTTGTTTGTCTGCGTAGATACTTCTGTAGGCAAGTAGGTACGATCTCCCGCAAGCCGCCGACGTGCTATCGCATACGCTCCCCGACGCCTCCTGCGATTCTGTGCGTTCGGGCGAGCCAACTTTCGACGCAGGGGAACGCGGCTGGATACATTGTGATGACGACACTTCCAGAAAGAGTTCACTTTGCAGGCGTAGGTCGACCGGAACATCGGGACTCGTATTATGCCAGCAACACCCGCGATTTCTGATCAGACCCGTTCCGCATACCGGCATCGTGGAGCCGAGGCGGATGAAATCCTCGCACCGCCGAGGTCGTTGACTGGAGAGAACGCTCGGCTGTCCTTGGGCAATTAATTCCTTTGCGCTCCGGCGCTGCTTCGGCAGCGGGGCGGGTCCGATTCCTGCCCTTTGTCCTCTCTTTCGATGCTCGACAATACCCGCTGAAATGCTCGTTCGACTACACGATTCGCTCCCGAGTTTCGTGACTTACGCTCGGGACCGAAGCTCAACGTTCGCGTCCGAGACGTTCCACTTGAGCTCGAGGGCACCCTCGTACATCTGAGATACGGGCTGATGTCAGATATCTATTCTCCTGCTATGGAGTCTATTGAAGTATTTACAGAGCTCGGATGGCGCTTTGTTGCTCCCGCTCTAGTTCAGCAGACGTGGCTGAGAGCTCCCGATCAGAGCTTCGGTGCCGATTGCTGAGTCGGTATATCTCGCTGACCTAGGAGAACCCACAGGAGACTTTCTGGGAGGGGGTATATTCGATACCATAAGTATTTCTGCTCACAGATGCGGTGCCGATCACTACCTTCCACGTGAGAGCTTGGGAATTTGGGAACCGAGGATCACTGGGACAACATCAAAACAAATCCGATGAGCTTTCGCAAACTTGTGCGATCCGCGTAAATAATCTCGGATCGCATTGTTTGCGTTCTAAACCGGCACTCGTCAGCTGTTCGGACCTTTATGATACGCAATCGTGCTGACAACTCTCCTGACGAACCTCATTTCGCCATTCGCGACGCTCAGAATCGCACTGGGACGCGTGGGGCTGTATTCAGTTTTTTCCGCGTGAGGTCACACGCTCGACCAGCTCCCGTACCATTTGAGCCCCGAGAAATATCGGGTTCTGCGGTGGATTCAAGTCCCAAGGGAGAGCTTCCTCACCAACGAACGGAAATCAGGAATCAACGAAGTCGCGTATGGGGAAGCGCAGTATAGATTCGTATATGTATATCCGAAAGCGAAAAGTTGCGCTGTTCCCTCGCCAGAGAGATATACCAAGCGCTGCCTATGACGTGCGAAAACTTTCTCGCATGAAGCCGAGACCTCCATTGTTGCCTCCGCACGGCGAGCGGGTTTCTTGAAGCCATTCCACGTGGGGTCTTATATCAAGCGCTTGCGCGGAAGTTCTACCTGCGGGACCTCGGGCTTTTGTTATGAATAAGGATTTGTGGCTCCCTTCCAGTCGGTGAGATCGCACACGACCTTCGAGACCTGCGACAGTAGTTCTGAGGATGGAGAATGTCACCTTACAGCTTCACAATGGCCTCGATTGAAGGAGACCATATGTTCTGACTGCCTCTGCAGACCTATTGCAGGCAGGTCCCGGAAACCTCAGCTCCCGGTCGGGATTACGAGCTGCACCGCGAACACACCAAGAGAGAGCGGCCTCTCTACGGAGCAGACTACTCCGACAATGCCAGGTGTCTGTGGGGAAGCGTCCTTCCGGGTGTGGAATTTCCGGAGCAGACTGTCCCCAATGAAAACGGAGCTGAGACTCGGTCAAAACCAAGTCCCTCACTCATGGTCTGTTTCACTCTGGCCGAACGGCCGGGAAGCTCCTACTCTACGAACGAGGACACAGAAGCCTAGACAACTCTTGAGAATCGTCAAGTCTCGGAAGGCGGAGAGAAATTCCTCTACTGTCGTGAATAAGTCACGCGGTCGTGTCAACGCGGGGCAGATTTCGAATCACGTTGCAGTCGCACTTATGGGAGCGATGTCTGCATCTTTCTTTCAAGAAGCCGCGATAACATACGGGAAGATGGGAAGATGGGAAATGTGTGGCGGAGGACACAGACGAATAGAGGGTCGGACATGTTCTTCTCATCCAACGGAAACTCCACGTCTGGCTCGGACGATTCGGAGTACGAATTCTCGGCGACCGATCGAGAAGGAATCAAAGCTGACCCCGACGGGGACCGCGAGGCTTCCAAGCAGCCGGCTGCCTCCCGGAGGGCTCGCTCGGATTCTGGGCGAATAGGAACCTTCAAGAACTACCATCATGGGCGGCCCTATTCATCGATTGAATGCTTATGACTTCGGCGCGACTCTCGTCCTATATGTTCAATGTATTATATGTCCACGCATATTGCACGGAGTATGGCTTCAAGACAGCTATTTCTAGGAAATAATTGAGTCGCCGGCGATAAGTCTGTGACGATGCGCTCCTCGCTCGGTGAAGTCCGGAATGAGTAGAGAGAGTCGGATGATAACCAGATTCGCATTGCAATCGGATTTTCGACTTTACGGAGGGAGTCATTTCGACGATGCTCAGTGCTCTGTGTGCCACTAGATAGGAGTTTCAGTCAGGCAGCCACCGAGCCAGAGCCCCACGGGGCTCCGTCGAATTCAGTTTCGTCCAGAGGGAGACGAATGCAATTAAGTTGGGGGATGACCGAGTTCGCATTCTCGATGCAAAACTCTGATCAATGAGAACTCGCGACCCATTGAGGCTGGAAACGAAAAAGATGCGGACATGCAGGGACCGTCCTTTTCCCCCACCCAATATCATTGGAGGGGAACCACCGCACTCCGTCAGGTCTCTCGAGCTTCCAGACCGTATTGATGGGGTTTCAGAATTATCTTGGTATCTCACTGACTTAGTCGATATGGAAAGAAGTATGGGCAAAGAAATATTCGGTAGGACGCATAACCAATGGAGTGCACATGAGTTCATCATTTCTCTCGGAATCGATCCTTTCCCAGGGGGATTCCACAGTTAGGAGAACCGCTCGCTGTTTCTCCTATGTATTCGATCCCTTCACGAAGAAACACCTGCCCGATTGTCCCTCGCTTGACCTCAACCTTAGTGGAGGCAGTGGGAAGTCCCGACGAAAAGGTCGAAATCTCATCCCCGCATTCTCCTCAAATGTCTCTCGCTGTCGTGTCGCTGTAAATCCGGACCTAGGATTGGAGAAGTCTCTATGTGAAATGTACTCAGTCATCGAGCCCATGCGACTGTACCCCAAGGCGTCCGTGCCGGAGGTTGCATGAGATGTCGTCGCCGTGTCCATGTCTTTCAAGATGCGGTCTAGGTATTTCCGGAACTTGATCGATACGTCCGAAATATCATTGACGAATTCCGATCCATCTGTCTCGATTCATTCTGATGAGCTGCATTGGTGATTCTACAATAATTTCAAACCATCCTCCTTCATCGTCTTTCCACGGAACGGAACAGGCATTGAGCTGATCCGGCACACGGGATCTTTATCCTCGAGGGCCCTCCTGCGCGCAAAGTCAACACAGTCAGAAGTCTATTGAGTTTACCGCAGCTGTTTACTTCACGCTCGTGAAAGCTGCTCTTCGATGGAGTAGTAAGGAGATCACAATCTCTCATAGATCTAATATTTGTGCAGCGAGAATTCCAATTTACCACAGAGGAATATATTATTCCACCTCCCATCTGCTCGCTCGTACTTCCTCCCATACCGAAGCGAAAATCGATTCGCTTGCGATCGCAACTTGGACATTCTATTCTTTTGCCAGCCAGATCTATACAAAGTCCCCTCTTTCACAATGGAGATAGCAAGCGGACGAGGGAAAGGCCCTGACTGCGTAAGCTACGGCGCAAGACACATCATTTTCTTGAAAAGAAGAAAAAAACGCAGTTTCATATAGAGAACCCATACAGCTGCCGGTGTCGGCCGGCAAGCTTACACCGCGAAAAAGAAAACCGGAATCTCTTTTGTGTGCTCCCGAACAGTTTTCGAGGAGAAAGCAATTTATTATTTCTCCGGCTAGGCTTCCCGCCCACCGCAGAATCGAAATCCGGACAGGTATCCCGTGAGATGGAAGACTCTACGTTCGCGATCGAACTATGCTTGATGCGAGTACTAGCTGATTCCCAATCATCGATCACCATCGGGATTCATGCTTCTGTGGCTTGTTAAAGGGATCTGCAATCTCCGAACCGCACACGAACGTTCCAGTGACGGAAAATCGCTGGATGAAGGCCCGCTCACTTCTGTGACGTCCCCTGGAGGCTCTCTCTTGAAGGCTCGTCGAGCTCGCATCGGTACCGGATCGGCTCTTTGAGCGGGTTCCACAGTACTGGGACTTCGTGAAGGTCGACCAGGATAAACATTTCTGCAGATGGGCCGAGCATCCAGAAGGCGGGCCGGCTTTGCGAATCGCTAGATGCAAAGTACTCAATCGTATACGATCGGTTGAGGCGGATCCGACGAAGAGAACGAAATCTATTGGTCAGCTCATTCGGAGAAGATACGCGAATGACCGTATGGAAAGGCATTCGTCTCTACTGCCGGCATCATCCGATTCCGAGGATTGTTAACTAGTCGCAAACGGGACAGTCAAGTCTATCTCAATCCATCACGTCGCCCAGGGCACGCGAACGGCATTCTTCTTCGTTTGATATGGCATACCGGAGACAGTCCTTGCTGCTAGCCTATTCATCTTTCCCCTCCCAGCTATTTTGACGTAATCTTCCTCATGGCTGCGAACTTATCGTTGACGCTTATTGTTCGCTCCGACCTCGCCGTCTTACCAGGCAGGAGCGATATGTAAATAGGTACCAAATAAATGGAGCCGAGCAACCCACGGCAATTTTCTCTGGGAACAAAACCTGTGAGGCTCGATAAGTTGCCCGTCTGTCCGCGTTTTACTATTCAGAGCACAAAGAGGGAGACGGTGAATCGAGAATTTCTTCTCGGTCTGCGCATGTTTCGAATTGTCGTCGTCCAAATACTGCTCGGCGCCGACACTGACAGCCGTCGGAAGGGAAAAGGAACGAAAAGTGAGGCTCACCGGCAGCCAATACCGAAATCCCGAATACGAGAGATTCGGAAAAATCGTGAAAAGAAATTGAAAAGGCACTTCCATCTCGTGGTGGGGCTCTACATCATTCCCGATTATCCCTCGCGGTCCCAAGCCGGAACGAGCTTGTCAAGCCCGTTCAACACCCGCTAAACGAGCCAAGGAGCTGGAAAAGACTCGTGACAAGGAGCCAAAACCCGAAATCACGCAGCAAATTGGAGCTGCACGGAAGCAGACCGCACTTGCGAATCTGGTTCTGGCATGGATTCGTGAAATCTCTCGAAGGAAGATCTGGCTGTGAACTCTGAGAATCTCATCGAGTCTCGATGCTCTCGGCAAAACTACAAGTGATTCCCAGGGTTTTAATTTTACTGTGTCTCGGGCTCCTGTATTCTGATTCTTATCTGCCTTTTCCTGTTCGTATTTGAAGAGGAATTTCCCCCGTTCGACTTCTTAAACCCCTGCGTGTCCGCTGAGCAATCCATGGATCCTTATGAAAGTTTCCCTTTCAGGATCGACCTAATTCACAAATATGCGACACGGGTTCGGAGAGCAGAAGGAGACATTCCCCTCTAAGGAACTCCAAGTATTTCTCGCTTTGGCTGAACGAGATCGATGGGGAATTTCATATGAAATGACATCGCGATGAACCCTGCGCAAAATCAAGTCGATATCTCAACGAGTGGCGGAACTGGCCAGCAATCGGTCAGAAGTCAGGACTCGAGCTGAGCCGAGGAATTCATGCTCCTCCTGACCGATCGAGCGAAGATACTTCCCCCGCCTCCGGCGCAGCAGTGCTGAACCCCGCCGAGTGCGAGTCGACCAGTATCAACGGAAAACTCGGAGCAGGGAATTCACCGAAACCAATGATCACGTTCGGCGGGGCTGTCGCGGATTGATAGTTAAGCCAGGACTGGCGATCGTTGGGGGTCACAACCTCGATCCACCTGTACCGATCGTTTTTCGTGGAAAGTATGAGAGGAAATCCCTCCCCGGGTGAACAGGGACATAGAGTCCTCTTCGACCGCTCCCCCCCCCCAAATCTGCCTCGAATCTCGTTCCAGGTCAAAAGATTAGAGAAGCCCTATCCATTGCTCTGAACTGCGGTCTACTAACAATAATTGTAACATAATAATCACAATTATTGTGATTCGATGCGGACGAAACGCAATAGTATCGTGAAGACGAATGCCGAACGGGACGTCTTCTTTGGATAAACTTCAGGAGCCGCCCACGTCATATTAACTTCTCCCCTGGGGACCCTGGGGGAAGTTGTAGGCTCATCAGCGGACACGACAGGAGCGACATACCTAAGCATACACCTGATCTCAATTCCGACGCTGCCAGAGCAGGCAGCTGCTGGCTGCTCGACTCGAGCGAGGTGTTGACAGGTAGATGTTGGCAACTTGCTCCGTCTGTCCCAAGGTCGGGGAGCTTGGAGACGATCCGAACACGCAGCAGAGCCTCTTTACTTTGGCGTATAGACATTTTGTCAACATGTTGAAAGAACTCGAGAAAGAGAATATCGAGGTCAAAACTGTCGGGGATATCCGCGACCTCGGTTTAGTGCCTTCGACACTACGGTCGGAATCATTCGGATACACCGAGAAGGGCACATTGTGAAATATCTCGGAGCGCTCTTGCTGTCGCTCCAGAGGAGCCCGACTTGCGCGCTCCAACAAACCATCTGACAGAACACACCCAGAACTGGCGAGAGTCAAGGATAGAAAATCCGAGGGAAACGGAGCGCAAAGGCCTCCGCTATTGTTGCTGAGAGAAATCGTGAAACTTCGCGAGGGGAGTGACTTGGTTCACGAAGACGACATCGATGTATCCAGAAAAGAAATTCCATCGACGCTCAGGGGAGTCTTTGGATTTCTGAAGCCTCCGAATCACTCGACTCCGTCAATTTCAGGCTTGACGTCCGTGTCACCCTCAGTCGGCATGCGATCTGTTATTTTCTTGAGCAGCGGATGTCTTCTGGAATGGAAATTGATATTTCTCGATGCCACATCCCGTTCGCGCGAGATCCTCGAAAAGGACGAGCGTCGAAAAATGAATTCAACATCACTGGCTCGACAAATCGACGATACCGCAGACCTCGAGCTTCTGCGCAGGAATTCCGCCGGCCCTGACGTGGATCGACAACGGGCTCTGTATGAATATGACGTTCGAAGACTTAGTTTCAGCTCGTAGTCGAATCAGATCATGGAACGAAACACAGGGAACGATCCCGCGGGCCGGGAAGAAGAATACTCTGGGGCAAATAGCCTGGTCGAGAAGGAAGATGTCTACTATTTGCGGTCAGCGCTCGGCCACGGCTCGAGCTTCCGGATGATCACTTGTTCAAATATCGTAGCAGACTCGCTCCGAATTTCAGATCCGAGTCGGATCGAGCGAATTCAATAATGCTCCTTACACGAGTGAGCCGCTGTACGCCCCGAGGCGGTATCGAATCTATTTGAGATCTCTGCTCAGTGTGACTTCGGAGCTTTTCGCGGCACTTTCCGCTCGCCTGCTCTTCGCTCCCGGCAACTCCTAACAGAGGTATCAAATGCGGAGATTCAAGATCAAAACGGCGCGGCGGCGGGAATCGAAGAGTCCCTCTACCTCGATGCCGATTTTCCCGATGCTGGATGATTTGACCTGTCTTCTCCGAAGTAGCTCCTCGGGTGAGAAATGAGGCAGCACAGTCATTCATGGTTGGAGATGTAACCCAACCGGAGCGAAAAATTGAGCGGAAATAGACGAACCTCTTTCTGACAACCTATTCGATACCGAAGCCTCCGAAGGAAGAGTGAGAGTATATCGTGAAGATCATCAGAGCGTCTCGCGACCGCAACAGCGCGCTCCCATGCTCTCACGACCTTCCCTCCGTCGTCTACCCGAAAACCTCGTCGTTGCGCCTCTGTCAATTTCCTGATCGGTCGAGCTTGTCAGGTAACGTGAGGATACCATCTGCCTGGTAAATCTATGCTATCCCTCAGATGAGCTTGGCTGACTGAGTCGCAGATGAGTTAGGCTCTGTTTGGACGGGCTCTCTTCTTCGTGAGAGCGAGGGGAGACTCCCGGTTACAATTTTGTCGAGCTCATTCTAGACTGAATATCAACAAAGAGAACAATATCACGAATTTCGATAGCCTCCCCTCGAACTTCTGACTCAAATGGGACGGGCACTGGGAGCATATCATGTATAATAATGTTTTAAAAAACATATGACAGATATCACAAGCTGACAACTTTCTAGAAGACGGACTTATGAGCCTACACGAGGAGCCGAGCGCGCTCCCATCGTAGGAGATCTCATACTTTTATGGTCTATCCTTCTATCCTTCAAGTCGTTCTGAGAGGATGTGTCCTCCTCACGATATCTCAGTCAGCGATGCGATCGAGTTGGCGGCTACGGGGAAGGAACATGATCGCAAATGTTGGAAAATACATTCCTTCCCGTGACTTGGGCAACAGACATCGCCACGACTCCTCGGTCGTGCGACTCGCCGTCAACGAGAAATTTGAGCGGCCTAATTTCTCTCGGCAACGAAAGCGATTACGGGGCTATCACCGGTTACGAATCTGTCTTTCGAATCAGCCGGAGTCACGGGGGATGGGTTGAATTATTCCTCACTCACGGGGCATAGTTTTCCACGTAGAGAATCATCTCCCCACTACGCACTGACCTTCATGGCAACAGCGACTCGACGCGTGTGGGTGTTGTCTCGTACTTTCTTTTCCTCAGGTATGTCTTTAAGTCGAAATGGTTCTGCCCCTCTATTATTATTCACGGATATCCCGGCATCAATGCATCACATGCGATTCGCTTGCAGCGATTCCGAAAACTCGACCTGGGAGCAATTCCACTGCGCATGTATCCATGAAGCCTACAATCAGCAGCGTCTTGATATTGAACAATTTCCACGTCTGTATGTTTGATGACTGGGGGATCGTGACGGCAAACAATGGCACCTGGCAGAAGGGAGCACAGCCGGGCGTCGCTCGATCCTACGCTTCCTCCCTGAGACATAGCAGCGGAGGAGGGCATTGGGATCCCGGACGCTGAGGATTCTCGCCCGACATCGGAGATTCTGCTGTATTCCGGGATTGACGAGAGATTTCCAAGCAGAGACAAGCGGCGCCTCTAAGGAACTCCTTCATCCCTTGGCTTTCGAAGCCGATATCCGTAGTCGCCCACGATCCATCATCCCTCTTTGAAATTACGACAAGAGGTGGAATAGGCCAAACGAGGAGACGAGGCACAGAAAGATCTCCTGCACCGCCGGGTTCGGGCGAGCCTGGATCGCCAGAGGGATACACATGCTACTGAGAATTCAGAAGATCGGGTTGCATCTTGCCGAACACCACGCCGAGTAGCAAAGGATCCATTCTCGAATCCCGGAGAACTCAATTGAGGCGGACTCCTGTTGGGGACAGCTCGGAGCGCTGACAGAATGGGAGATTGTAGAGCTGATGCATCACCGCTGAAGCGAATAATTTAATGCTTGCAAAAAATAACGACTCTCCGCGTTCAGGCTATGAAATATCCGGCACTTACCATATTCTCACGAAATGAGCCGAGTCGATTCGGCTCCGATCCGCGCGACGTTTCACAGGAGGATCGTCCTCATCTGTTGGGAAAGAACGGTGCTGATGCGATCAGTAGTCTGCAAGCCTAGAATGCGAGGTTCAGAGTGCTTTTTCTGCAGCAAAATGTCTATATCGATTCAATGTATCTACCAGCATATCTTCAGCCAGCATATACTTGAGATTCATCAAAATATATTTACTAACTAGTATTCTAGATCGAGTTCCATATTACCTCGGCTCGACTCACCGATGACTCACCCGTTCTGATGCTCGGCGCGATCGACTCGCAAGAACCTCAACCCCGAGATGGGACGGGGGAGTCCCTCTTGGGGAATGATGAGACCCCTCGAGATCCTGGAACACCTGTCTCTTCAGGGTCCTGAAGTTTATTCGTCATGTGTCGCTTTCCTTTGTAAATAAGTTTGATCCGATGATAATCTACCCCGTTCGAGTCTACGAGTCTTTTCGACTCAGAAGTCTGCAAAATCTCCTCGTAGAGGATCTTCTTCTTCAGGTCTGGATGTCATGAATTTATCCCCCGCGACTTCAACCTCGCTCTGATCGCTGGAGTCCGCGTCTACCAGGGAGAGCTGTTCCTCTCCGAAAATCAGCTCGTACAATCGACGTTTTTGAACCAGTCATGGTTCTTCACAAATGAAGCGCCGGGCTTTATGGCTCCCAAACGGTTTGCTTGATTCTTCTCGAGAAGAGATCTGACGAGATTTTCCGCCGTTTCGCTATAGTTCGGAGATTTGAAGGTCCGAATCGACGCGTTCAGTATACTCGAAATCACCAAAGGTTTGGGGTCGTACTTCCCACAGAAAGGGAGTTCCAAGAGGAGCACTTGATGTATAATAACGCCTAAAGACCACCAATCGACGGCTTCGGTATAATAATCTCCTTTCAACATCTCCGGTGCTCGATAGAGACTCGTGCCCGCCATCCCGAATACTTGACCATCACTGCGTACACAACACCCGAAATCAGATATTTTCACGCGACCCCTCTCGAAAATCAAGATGTTGTGCGGTTTCAGGTCACGGTGGATGAGGCTGCAAGCGTGACAGTACTCGAGCGCCAGAACCACTTGAATAATGATTTTGACTGCTCGCGCTTCGGGGACGGCACCACTTCTCTTCAGCATTTTATAGAGGTCCCCGTAGCGGGCGAGCGGCATGACCAAGTATAGATTGTCAGCGTCTTTGAAGTGAGACAATAGTTCCATTACGAACGGACTATCCATATAAGCCATCAATTTTCGCTCGAGGATTATCTCCTTTTGGAGTCCGTACTTTCGGATGAAAGACTTCTTCTGTACTTTCACTGCGTAAGGACCCTGGCCGTTCGTGCTAGCTTTATAGACTGACCCGAATCCTCCACTACCAATGACGCTCAGCGCGGTGAAATTCTTGATATCTACTTCCTTGCGTTCGTTTTTATCGAACTCGGTCTGTAATCTGACTCGAGCATTCCTAATTTTCTCGTAATACTCTGCGAGCGCTAGCTCTTTTTCAGCTTCGGAGGGCATCGTTATCTTTGGAATGAGATTTCGTAAGCATGCTGATTCGGAAATACCTACATCCAGAAATCTGAGAAAGAAATGGGTGGCTAAACTCATTCATTCATTGAGATCCGTTCGACCAAGATACCTATGCTCCTCGAGATGGTCAGCTAAAGAGAGCGGACATGGTCCTGAGTGACTCGGAGCACTCCTCAGAGCCATTGCTCACCGGCGGTGATATTCCATAACACACTCATCACTCATTTAGACATCCCAATCATGAGCGATTCTGTAGCCATGTGGCCCGTGCCACGATCAACCCAAGAGCAACGAGCAACCCAAAGTTCGGGCATGAAGAGGACCCGATTGAGAAAAATAAACTCGAAGAAATTCGGAGAGGGACGGTCGTTCGTATGCATGATAATACGCGACGTGGACAAGATGGCGATGAACGAATTCACTTGACTCCACTAAGGTGGAGATCTGGTCCGGTAGAGGCCTGCAGGAGAGCTCTAGACCACCGCAGAGTCACATGAATGTTGAGACGATCCTCGATGAGGGAGCAGGCTCACGGGAAACGGAATGTCGCTCCCGCCTCATCGTATAATATTGTACTACCGATCGAAGGTAAGATCGGTCGGCCGCGGTACGGGGAACACTCAGTCCGAGGGCCCAATCAAATCACCAGATGTGGATAATTTTTCCCCTTTTGCTCCGGATGCTTCGAGAGTTTCGTGCCTAACCCTCAAGCTCACCTTGTACCGAAGTTGCAATTGAACGCAAGGGTATCAGATGATCTTTCTACGAATGTCGTCTAGCTGACTCGATGGAGGCAAACCTCTGTCTGGGAATCTCGTGGGCGCTGACAGATTGAAGCGCCAATGCGTAACCGCTGAAGGGAAGGAAGTGATGCCTGTCAAGGCGCTACCCTCCGCGCTCAGGCTTTGGGATATACGGGTCGTGTATTTTTTACGCGAAAATCAGAGCCGAGTCGAGCTCGATCAGCGAACAAGCGCTCCTTGCGTACTCCACTCCGTAGGCAGCGCGGAACGTTGACGCGACGGAGATCGTCACCATCTCGGCGAATAATACGTCGATGGACATCGCCGGTAAGCGCTCCCGTCTCCACTCCTCGGTCGTGGCCGAACGGCTGGAGCGGAATTCCCCGAGTGCGACATATCGACTCGCCCGATCTCGTATCGTCTCGGATGATGAGTCATCGGTACTGATACTTGTCGCGATTGACTTGTGAGAATCTGATCCCTGATACCCGGAGGGGCTTCCCCCTCCGAGGAATTATAATAATGCTCGGGATCCTGCCGCGTCTTTCTTTTCAGAGTCCTCAAAATTTATTCGTCATGTATCCGTCATTTTTCGGTATCAGGAGGTCGAATCCGATGGTGAGCCACATCATTCGACTCTTCAAGCTCCTCCGGCTCAGAATTCTTCCAAGTCAGCTCGTAGAGGATCTTGCGCTTCGGGTCTAGATGACATGAATTTATCTCTGGGGACCCAAACCTCGTCCACAGCGATAAGCTCCGTGTTGTCAAGGTGAAACTGTTCTTCTCCGAAAATCACGTTATACAAATCGATGTCCTTGAACCACTCATGTTTTTTTACAGCTGAAGCGCCGGGCTTCTCCGACCCCCCCAAACGATTGGAGGGCTGCTTTACGAGGAGTGACTTCACGAGATTTTCTGCCACCTCGCTAAAATTAGGTGATTTAAGGTTTCGATAGTATCCTAGAATCACATTCTTATACAGTGTAGCTTTGGCGTCCTTCTTCCCACAGAAAGGGTACTCATTGAGTAGCACTTCATGTATGACTACTCCCAGCGCCCACCAATCGACGGCTTCAGAATAATATTCCCCAAGAATCATCTCTGGTGCTCGATAGACAGTTGTACCGGTCTTTCCGATAATTTCGCCATCACAACGTGCGGAACATCCGAAATCGCCTATCTTCACGCGACCCTTATCGAAAATCAAGATATTGTGCGGTTTCAGGTCGCGGTATATTACGTTGCATGCGTGAATGTACTCGAGCGCCAAGACGACTTGAATTATAATTTTGACGGCTCGTGCTTCGGGGACGGGACCAGCTCTTTTCAGCATTCTCGAAAGATCCCCGTAGCGGGCGTACGGCACGACCAAGTATACATTGACAGCATCTTTACAGTGAGACAATAAGCTCACTACGAACGGACTGTTCATATAAGCCAAGAGTTTCCTTTCGAGTATAATGTCTTGTTGGTACTTGTACTTCCGAATGAAAGACTTCCTCTGTACCTTCACGGCGTAAGGACCTTGGCCTTGATGGAAAACTTTCAGAACTGCCCCGAATCCCCCACTTCCGATGACGCTCACCGGGGTAAAAGATTTGATATCGGCTACTCTGCGTTCGTTTCTGTCGAACCCACTCTGTAGTTCAGCGCGAGCATTTTCGAGTTTTTCGTAATACTCATCGAGCGCTTGATTTTTTTCAGCTTCGGTTGGCATCGTTATCTTTGACGAGGAACTCTATCATCACGTCGATTCGGATCTGGCAGAAGAGCAAGCCTGGTTTCCTTGGATCCTGGCAAAGGAGTTCCCCTCCGGTGAGCTCTTCCCGACCATGAATCGAAGCCGACCGTGATCGAACTGATCCGACCCTCAAAAGTAAAAAAGGACAGGGCTCCCCTCGATCTCACAATGCTGCATGGCGCTTAGTTTCGGTGCCTCTCCTCTGGATCGAGACTCCTTATTCCTCCCGTGATGTGGGCTCTTCACTCTTCACCACACCTATACGACGCTGCTATTTGTCCGCTGTGTCTTTTCTAGAGGAGTAGATTTGCATCTCCAAATACGCATTCCGAAAATGCCGGGTTACCTAGATTATTTCGGCCACTCAACGCGGATCTCCGTTGCAGGCGGCCGGCGCACAGTGGGCCAAATGGCCGGATTAGGCGGACAAAAGTCGAGCTCGAGACACCCCACATAGCGTCGGAATCTCGTCGGAACATGGGAAGACGCGGGCAACAATCCTTTCCGACTCCGCTTCGATCAAAATGAAGTGGAGAGACAGCCAAAGTCGATGATTCATACGATTCCAGAGGAGCTTGTTCCCGCGATTTTTCTCATTTGTGTTTTGTTGCTTCGAAAGAGTATCGACAAAGATATCGGAATGGAAAAAGGAACACGCCGTGAGTTGAAGTACTTCTTAAGTCCGCATTCAAGACGATATGAGAGCGGACGATCGATGTTTACGGTCTTAAATAGAGTGTTTCTTCGAAACCTAATTTCCATAGAATCAGGAGGAAGTAGATTATTCAATACGAGACATGCGCCCCGTGTCCCCTCGCTGAAATATATTTTTTTTAAAGTTCCGGCTCTAAACTTCCCACAAAAGTTGTTGAGAGACCGCGCTTCGTAGCGCTTCTCGAGTTCTAATGCCCCAAACAGGGGGATCGTAAGACCTTCGAGACTAACTTGCTGTTTTCAGGAATCGAGATTTCTGTGCCGCGGGTTCAATTTTTCCAATTTCCACTTTGGCGTCAGTGTCCGGATGACGACGGTCCAGATTCACTTATACGATGAATTTTTTCGCAATGCGTGGACAGCGTGGAAGAGTGCCATTTGATCAACCGACGAGATTTGAGGCATGAAGTCAGTCGTATTATTTCGAAGCTTCGCAAGAAGCACAAGAAATGCCGTCGAGGCCGCGATGAACTCGTTCGTTTGTTTCGTTGATACTTTAGCATCAATGAATCCGGGCAAGCATCTCATCGTTGTGATAGAAAAAGAGACAGACAGTAGTGTCTTGTTGTCTCTTTCTCGAAAAGGCGCCAGACCAGCTCCTGGCTTCCCTTTTGAGAAATTCCGAGCTCCGACCCAAGTCATCGAACACGAGAGCTAGATCATATGAGAAGTTTGTCAAGGGGGGGAGAGGGAGTATTCCATCCGCATGATTCCGTTTCACGAGCTCCGGTTCCGTGATACGCGGGGTTTGTAATGAGCGGAGCTTCGAATTCGTGTATCTCGAGCTTCGGAACATCGAATTAGACAAGCAGCGAGGGATTCGAAGTGTAAAATAATTTTTTCCACCTAATTTGGCCATTTGGCCCACTGTGCGGCGACGAACCTATGGAAGACCGCTGCCTAGTCCTATTCCCCGGGACTGACGAAGAGGAGAATATTGTGCCGTGATCTTTGTGTGGCGGGCGCTGATCTAATCAAATATTAATTAATCTGATCCAATTACCGTACATAATCTAGCAGGAGAGCTGCCTCTGGCACTGATATATAATACACACAAGCAGTCCTCTATGGACGGACAGGTTTCGGGGGAAAGATGGGACAGACGGGCGGTCTCTAATATTATAGATTGGGAGTCTCCGATGAATGGGGTGATTCAAGGGTGTGAAGAAATAGACCAGCAGTCTCTGATGAATGAGCAGCTCCTGGATTATCGATGAATAGACGGACATGCACTCCAATAAGAATATCCCCGGTATTTCCTAAAGTTCGTCCGGAAACCTTCTCTAGAGATCATGGAGGCCATGGGAAACATCAGCTCCCGTGCTGTCCTTCTACTAAGGAATCGCTTGGAATCAATTCGATCAAATAGCTTCAATCAGATACGGCATCGATCGACATCTTCGACGGTTCGCCGATAATTCGCAGTGTTCAGAATTCCTTAAATAGCTCCCGCTCTTCATCGAAAGAATCGGGCTTGGTGTTTTGGAATACGTCCGCCGAAGCAGGTTCCTCTCTGCTCTCGTGATTTCTCCGAGGATTGAGGGGGAATATCTCATCGGCGGATATAAGAGCCATGAAATCGAGGTCTTTGAACCAGTCTTGCCTCTTGACAATATCCACACCGAATTTCTCAGAGCCTAGTCTCTTCGTATGATCCTTCACGAGGAGGGCCTTGATTAGGTCTTTCGCCTCCGCACTGATGGCATCCCCCTCGGGTACCTGCAAGCGTTTCTTCAGGACGCGGTCGAAGATTGCTTTCCTCTCGATTTCGGTCGTAACAAAGGGATGGGAGTTGAGCAAGATGAGATACAATAGAATACCGCAGGCCCACCAGTCGGCCGCGCAGGTGTACAGAGCCTGGTTTATGATTTCCGGAGGCGCGTATAGGCAATTCGCCCCGAATTTGTCCCCGCAGTATTTGCCCAGGCACGCACGCTTGAAATCGGTGATTTTCAAGCGACCGCCGGGGAAGATCAGAATATTATCTGGCTTCAAATCGCGGTAAATAATGTTGCATGCGTGGATGTACTCAAGAGCCAGAACAACTTGGCCGATCATCTTGACGGCGAGAGCCTCAGGTTGGGCTCTATTCTTCAGGTATCTTCTCAAGTCCCCCCAAGGTGTGTACTCCATGATGGTGTAGACGAACATTTCGTCTTTGTCTTTAGCGAATATTCTCACGATGAACTTGCTGTTCATGGCGTACAGGAATTTCTTCTCCTGAACTATTCGCGTCGGGTCGATCATCGAGGTTTCACCCAACGGTTTCTTGAGCTGTTGTCTGATGACGCAGATTTTGCCATCTTTCCTAGCTTTGTATATGATGTTGTACTTCCCAGCAGCGGCTCTCGTCAGAATCTCGTAGCTCTTGACATCTGTTGATGGACAATCATTGGCTGCGACTCTAGCCTTGAAATTGGTTTCGGCGTGAAGAATCGAATTCCTATAGGCGAAGATTGCGTCTTCATCGCCATCGCGGGACATCGTTGTTTCAGGTGAGCGTCATGTGGTATTGAGCTTGGTGAACTTCATCGAAACCCCGAACCTAACGAACTCAGCGCCCTCGACAGGCAGCTCTTCGATTTGATGAGAGTAGGGTGAAGGGTGAGCCATTTGGGAACGACTCTGGGATTTGGGTAGAAATGAGCATCACATCTGGAACCTGAGAATCGTTTCTTTTTCAGAAATCCAGAGTGCTCCTTGGAATCGAGGACGTAGTTTGATCAAATACCGTCTGGAGTTCAGGATCCAGGGGTCACTGGATATCTGCATCATTTTTCCTATTGTCTGAGCAGGAACTCAAAAATACTCGTCTCTCGAAGGACCGTCTGAATCTGAATCTAGGTAATTTTTCGTGATGTGTCTGAAGCCCTTATGGCGAAATGATCGTATCGCTGACCCGATAGTGTCTTTCCTCTGCTTCCGATCTTTCCGGAGCACCAAATCGTCGCCAATTCTTCTTGATCTTCGATGCCGAGCAGCCCCTCGACCTTCTCGAGGAGACGAAACGGCAGTCAACCGCACAATCATGCTGAGCGTCCTTCTTCGTTCCGGGGCATCTTTTAGAAGACTCCAGGATCAAGGGATAGATATCACGAAATCACGTCGAGCTGTCGGTGCGTTCTTTGGGGACTCGAGTGTGCGGAATACCACCTGTTCGCCAGCCCGGCCAGGGAAGACTTCGACTGGTCCGAAGCTTGATCGATTTCCATCGTTACGTGCTCACTCACAAATATTCTTAGGACTATCTCAAAATAAAACTGGTAACAATACTGGTAACAAAATACTTATCAATCAAATGAAGACATTACCCGACGCGTTATTTGAACTTTTCTTGTGTCCAGTAGTCGGGTGCTCTCCCCAGCGCGAAGACGCTTCCAAGACCGTATTAGTGATCGAACGAATCATGTTCTCCTCCTTTGCGAGTTCCACGAGTCTTGGGACCCCTTCGTAGATTCGATTCGGGAATTTCAATGCTGCCCCCCAAATCTTGGGGATAAAGGTAAGCGAGCGTCTTTGGAGGTTGGTTCCCGTTGTGCTCCTCGCTCTTATTCTTCATGGTCGATCTCGTCGAAGCAGAAGCGCCCGTAGAAGTCGTCAACGGAATCGAGCCTCGAGGGTCTTCAGGCCCATGATCTAGCATGGTACATACCCATTCCCATCCACATATTGCGGACCTCCCCCCCCGGGCTCCGAGCCTCAGAATTCCATTGACCCAGGAGGACGCAAGCCAGTTGCGACTTATTCTCACCATTCGAGTCTGGATTCGAAATTCTTGTCTGCAGGCTCGCTCCTCATAGGCGAGTCATTCGGGAGCCTTTTGACGCAAATCTCTGCTGTGCGAGGATTAAAGGACTACAGCCCGCGTCTTGAGGTTTCGATTCCGGGACCTGCAGCACCTTGAGAAATTAGTTCTGAAGAGAGGCGACAACTCTAAGGCGGTGAATGATCCTAGCACTGAGCCAGATCGCTCGAGCTAGTCAGAGA
The DNA here is from genome assembly GCF_000255335.2 of Galendromus occidentalis. Taxonomy (NCBI): domain Eukaryota; kingdom Metazoa; phylum Arthropoda; class Arachnida; order Mesostigmata; family Phytoseiidae; genus Galendromus; species Galendromus occidentalis. Next base: position 55,474 of record NW_003804809.1, on the reverse strand, counting down.
AGCTCCGGAAGGGAACTCCGGACGGAAACGTGTCGTATAGTTTGTCGAGCATATGGATAGATTGTACTCGTCATCCGTGTCCCGAGAGCTGCAACTTCGTTCTGCCGCGAACCTCTGGAGCTTGCGCGCGTATTTTCGCGCTGCTTGTCTGGAGTGCTTGCCCCAAGGTCCGGAAGCCAATCCCTTCCCGGTGCCACGGGAGGAAGATGTTTGAGACACCGATCTGATTGATTCCGGATGGCGACCTTCCTCCGATCAAACCCGTTGGCGAATGTGTTTTTCCGAATTGACCCACTCCACGAGGAGCAGAACGAAAATCGATTCGGACGGAAGACTCTACCGCTTTCAAGCTCTATCGTATTTTCGCACATCTGGTCGTTCAGTCGTTCGTTCGGGAGCCAAGAAGACTCTCGCGAAGAAGAACTCTCGCGACACCTTTCAGTAGAATGCACGATTCCTTGGAAGCAGGCGGGGATCGTTACGTTGACAACGAAGGGTCTCGCCGGGCTGGTTCCCGCGCGTGACGACTCGCGCTCCGAGAGACCGGCACGGCGGACGAGTCACTCGCGCCCGACTGGACCGCTTCCGAATGTGGACACATAGGGACTATGGCAAGGATCCCCTGTATCTTTTCCTCGTAGCGAACACTTTTTCTGACCTCTCCCCATGGACTCTTCGCGACTCAGATGTCTCTCGATACTGTCTCTACTGCTCGACCTTACCTCTTATTCGCTCTGATTGTTTTTTGCTCTCGGCGAAGCGCAGCACGGCGGTATCGTCGACGTCGTTGGGGTGGACTCCGTGAGGAGCCTCGATGGACTAAGGAAGAGATAACGGTTCTGATAGAATGAAGAGGTATTGTCAATTTTTTGTGATTCACCGCAGCTCTTTCGGGGGTTCCCATCGCCTTCATTGTACCGGGACCATCGCGATGCGAGGGAAACATGAGGGTTTCGGAGGCCCTCATCCTCTCGGACGAATAAATAATGACGAGGAAGCCCAAAATCTCGCAGATATCCCAGCCTACTTCCGATCCGCGTTTTCCGATCTCCGGGCTTCGGAGCATAGATTCCCTGCCCGGGAAATCCCCGTCCTTCCACGATGGCCCGATACTCATTCCCTCGACGAGACACGTAACGAAAAGAGCGCCTCCGTGCAGACATGCGGGCTCCCGGGAGCCTGATTTCGGACTGCTTATGTTTTCTGCAATATCCAACCCCCGACTCCAATTATCCACGGGGCACGAGAAGATCTCGGCGGAGGGGGGGAGGGGGGGGTGCCCGTCGATTTCCAGTTCTGAACTGATTTCATCGCTGGGAGGTAGGGCTGAGTGAAGATATATTAGGGCACCCTGCGTCAAACCAACAGGATTCGCTGCCCTATCGCATGGACACCGCATGGAGAAATCAGGGTTCATTCACGGAGAGATCCAGGAGCGTGAGTCCCTTCATCAACTCGAATGAAACGAGGTATTTGCGGCATGATCTCCGACGCGAACCTATGAAGCCCATGCAAAGCATCCCCCCTTGGACCTGGCTGCTGGATGGCCACGCCAAGCGAAGACCAAGTGTGCTCTCTATTCGCTTGCATTGCGAGAGCCTCCGATGCCCAGAACTCGGGGATGGTGCTATCTGGGCTCTTTCGAGAGAAGAATTTGGGATCTTGACGAGGAGGCATTTCTTTGACTCCTCTTGATGCCGTCATCGGATGTGATGACCGAATAGTCACATGAAATTATTCCATGGCAACGATGCCGGAACCTCAAGAACTCCATCACCGCCTGCGACCTTACTTTCCTCTCCCGCCGACAACTTCGAAGAGCCGGGTCGATGCGGTTGCCCTGAAGTTCGTGGGTGAGCTTGCCTTTCCCGGTGGCGACAATTCAGAGCTGGAAGGCAAAGAGACACGCGACGTGGCCGCCCTCAACTTCGAGGGAGCGGTCGACCTCAGATCCAAAGAAATGTGCTCTCTCTCCCATAGGGTACGGAAAGATGCTCGAATCAATTGGGAGGAATAGAGTGGCCGGCCGGACAAGTCCCGACAAGGACAGACGTCGCCGATTGAATCGAATTCCTCATCTGCCGTTGTCGTCGAGCAACGCCGCAGAGCTATCTCGCATTTTAGTATTGTTACTACGCAACCGAAGTCCCGACTGCTCGATCCGGCAACCCGTGGAGGCCGAACAGATAATTCATCGGATGATACGAGCCGAGATGCCGGAGCAGACAGCGATTAGAGACCAACTCCGGAGGCGTTGGATTTGGCGCCTCGTGTTTCGAGTCTCTTCGCAAACGAGGGTATGGACTAAGCTAGAGCTGAGATAAGACGCCGATAACTCGATATCTTCGGCGGAATGCCATTAGGCAGCTTGAGCACGTATGGGATCGGCCGAGCGACCCGCGTGGGAACTTCATCGCCGATTCTTCGATAGCGGGGAGTACCATCGACCTCCAATACAGTTCTCTCGCCAGAGCGAATTTTCCGAATATTCTGCTCCGGTCGACACGGGAGCGCTACTGTGCTCATACGGCTCCACATCGGATTCTGGAAAGTCTATCTAACATTGAACGGGAATCCAACAAATGAGTAGCGGAGGAACCGCTAGTTTAATATCGAAACTCCTCCCGTGGCTTGCGTTCTTACACGCTTCCCTCCAGTGATCCTCGGTCGGCGTCTCGATCCGCTTGGAGATTGTAGGTGCTCGGCCGTAAGATGTCCCCCGCTCAGCCAATCTCCGGAGCAGACTTGCGTCTTTGGAACAGGCCCGAAGTTTGGAGAGTTAGCCAGAGCGCGGTGAAACTTTCCACCGAAAGTTCCCCAGAGGATACGCTTCGCTCACGTCCTTCATGAATGAGTCATTCTATCTAGATTTGCGTCCCTCGAGCAAGCATACAGTAGCTGGGAATTGAAGCTCATAGTGGTCCTGGCGCCATCAAACTCCGCGACCATAACTTTTCGTGCTTCCGGTCTCCGCAGCCTCATGAGATGAGGTGTACAGAATGCCCGATCACGGGAAATAGCCTTCCTCGCAGCTGCAAACTGGGAATATGAATTATGGAGGATCAACAAGGGAGCCACATGATTGCTTCGCATTTCACTGTGTGACCTCGTAGCTCGTAGCAACGAGACGCCTTGAAGTGAATTTCCAGTACGACGAACTTTTTTTCCTGTCCGTTAGCTGGCTTGCCTTAGACATAAAACGGAAACGAACAGATTCGATTGGTCCCGTGAGATTCGCTGAAACGAGATTCTACGGTATGTCTGTACCTACAAGCAGGACAGCTCTGTTTCACTTCATTGATCAAAACGTTCACTGGGTTTATTTTCGATTCGACATCATGGCATTGAAATGATATTATCATTATCATCAATGATCCAATTACAGTCAATGAGCGATAATCACAACTGATGGAATATATTGATCCGAATTAGAAGTTTTCCCTTCAACTCTTACAATTTCATCAAATCCGTCGAGTCAGAAACGTGATCACGATCATGGACACTATTATCAGTCGTTATTCTTTACCTCCTTCGTCAGTTCACCACTTGCCTATTTATGTATTGTATGTATCCTCCTGGATATTTGTTTCTCACGATGTATCACGTTTACCTCAAGACTGCCCGCAGCGATTCAGCAAATTCCCGGGAATTCGTTTCCCAGGTCTTTCTCTTCTTTTTCTACTTCTCGCATCTGTCGATGCTCACATTTCCATGTCCTCCTGTGAGTAGATGGAAATTCTGGAAACGACGCCGGTTTCCTAGTGTGGCGAAGACCGGATGTTTGCCTCGGATGACGCGTAGTATTCTCCGGTCATTTTTTCCGTCGTGTCCCTCTGCTTGAGAGAATTCTCTATCGGCATAGTTTCTGCTTATCGTTGTCTCTTCGTTTTTTTTGGATGATGATTATTAGTCTTATTGCAGCGGATGTTGTTGTTAACCTTGAGACTCTAGAAGCGACATGGGAACGGGATACTTGGTTTTCACACAAGGAATACGGCTCCTGTCATCGAGGGCTTACGGCTCTAGAAGAGCTGGGTATAGGAATCGGGGAAGGGAGCAGGTGAGTTTTCTCCCCTATGAAACAGGTCCGGGCTTAGGTCCTTGATCTCTGGAGAGGATCTCGCGACTCGAACCAGAAAACCCGGACAGGGGGAGGGGCAGTTCGGGGGAGGGTGACGGCCGAAGGGCGACTCTATGGCACTACACGCGTGACGGAGTGGACTTGTCCGACGTGAAGCTTGCTGGGCTTCTGTCCTGACCGCCCAGAGCAATATTTACAGCGCCCTCTTGGCTGAGAGGAAATAAACTATGTGACTTATAGGAACATGGGAATAGTTTTGCACTGGGTACGCACGGATATATTCGCAAAAACGATCAACTGCGGCGTGCGAATCGGCGCGTCGAGCTCCGTATCGAGTCCTAGTCCGACCGCGGCCGTGGCGCCGGGTCGTTCGAAATTCCCCGTGAAGGAACAACTCATGACCCTGTGTGAGGGTCCAAGTGGAGAATGAATTAGGCTAAGGGGATCGAAGACCAGGAGTGCGGGGAGCTCGATGCCTCGATATCGAATCCATGGGGGTTGTGACAACTGACTTTAAATCGTGAGACAATTGTGATTATGTATCATGGCGTGGTACTGTAATTGTAGGCGGGTGGTAGGTACTGCTTAACATTGTGATTTAGGTAAACCGAGTGAGGTACAGCAGCCTGTTTTTTTTCTCGTGATGACTTTCGTTCTTCCTTCCAAAATAGGACTGACATTGCCATTGAATCGAAAGATGTCGATGCTCCGGAATATTACATAACATCGATCGGTCGTAACTAAGGATCACTTGAACAAGGCTTCAACTCAGAAACCGTCGAGGGCAAAATTCACCCACAGCTCGGAACTGGATCCGCGCGTCGAAAACCCACAAACACCTGAGGTACAAGGACACAGTGAACGGGCCGCCTCGCAACACTTTTGATTCGGTTTTCGATGATCGAATGAAACCCCCTCACCAACATCTTCTTCCAAACTAGATAATCCCCGACCCTGACCATTTATGGCAATTTTCATCCGCTCTATTAAATTATCAGTAAGAGCCGCTCTCCGCTCGGGTGATGATGAACATAGGTCCCATTTACAGAGGCTTCAGACCCGAGTGAAATCGATAAATACAACGCGAATGGTGCACACATTCGACCCGAGTTCGTCGGAGCCCGGATAAAAATTGAGGTTAATTGTCCTGACTCATCCGAACGCCTCAATGTACGGCTGATAATACGGAGAGCGAAACTCAGAAGTACAGTCCTTCAGAGGGTAAATAATATTAATATCAACAGAGACCCCGTCCGGATGAAGGCGACGCAAAAACAGATATCTGAATCAGCGACTTGACGGCCAACAGAAGAAATACAAGATGTACACGCGACACGTACGTCAAACTGAGGACGTGCTATTGTGGTGAGGAGAAATAAGCCCGGGAGTGGCTGCATGTGCTTCACGGATGTTAATTACGACGAGGTCGACGTGTTCGTTGATATTGCAGTGGTTTCTTGGGAGGAAACGACCACTTCCAATCCTAAGTTCCTAAGTGCCTCCGTTCCCGCCTCCTTCTTTCCGACCGCCATCGCTGCTTCCCGCCGAAGGGACAGAGAACTAATCGATTGCTCGGAGCTATCGAATCGTATCCTTTGTGAGAATCCCCCGAGAGCGAGACACACAGTCTGAGGGATATTCTCGAGAGGGAAAATACTCCGAGATATTTGGAGAGGACACGACAATGATCGGAGACGGTCGAGAAATTGTTCGATATCCTCGGCGGGACGTCGAGCATGCTCTAAAGAGAGAGGGGAGCGGGGAGAGGGAAATCGTGGGTCACTCGGACAGCGACGATGGCGGCGGACTAATCAGACGGAGGCTTCGACCCATTAACGCACGCGAACTGCCTTAGGCGATCGACTCCTGTAGCGAGTCGAGGTATTCGGCAAGTTTCTCCCTGTTGTTATTGTATTGCCGTTCGAGGCGCCGCCAGTTGAGGGTATCGTTACTTCCTGGCTGACGGTGCGGAGGCACGGGTGGAGGTTCCAATTCGTCTTCACCCAACTCGTCGATGGGGTTTACGATGATGCTTCGAGACGCACTGCTGCTGCTGCTGCCACCACCGCTGCCGGTTCTGCCCACGACGGCCGGGGCGGGGATGATGCCGCTAGCGCAGCTGGCGGCACTTGGTGAACCGGCCGAAAACCGGGCCGAGCCGAGCTCTTCGACTTCGGCCAGCAGGTTCGAGCGCACAGTAACTTCGTTGACGGATTCCGAACCGGGCGATTGGACGAGCCCACTATCGGTGGACGGGGAAGCCTTGTCCGTGCCTTCCGCGCCGCTACCGAAGATCTGGTTGAACGAGAGTGAATCGACAGCGGGGTTGCGGGCGGCGTGTCCCCCCAGAACGTGGTGATTCATGTCGATGTTCGTGTGATCGTTATTGTTATCTGCGGGAACGTTATTGTTGCGAACGTCGATCGGCTCGCTGGGCAGCGGACGAGCCCTGCCAGGCAGCACGATGCGGCTCTCCTGACGTAGATTACCGCCCGCGTTATTGCTGTTGCCGATGTTGCGAGCGAGGTCTCCGTTCTGGCAGATGTTGGCGCCGAAGCCATCGCTGCACACGAAACTGCCGAGATTCCTGGACGTTTCCAGGTCGCCCATGGGATTGACGACGATGTTCGCGAACTTGGAGACGTTCTTCGGCCGAACGGCCTGTTCGAGGGTTTCTTTGGAGAGCCAGACCCAGTCCTGAGAGTTATCTTTTGTGTTTTGCTGACGCGTGTTCTTGATGTGCACGGCGAAAACACTGCACGAAGCCACGAATGCGAGGAGCGCCATACAGAAAACGCCGAACAGGGTGTAGAGACCCACTTGGAGCGGACCTCCGTTCAAATGGTTCAGGTGATGGTTCACCAGTGGATAGTGCGGGTTCTTATGGCTTTGCGGCTGCAATTCGAATGTGACGGCGGCGCTGTATTTACGGGGAACTTGAGCGTCCTGGTACAGGTAGTTATCGGGATTGCTGGGCATGCAGGATACGTAGACAGCAGCGTCCTGGATGGCTCCTCCTCGCTTGACGCACAGGTCGCTCGTTTCGAGCGTGATCGAGAGCAGGTCTCCCGATCCCTGACCTACGCAAATGATACGGGGATGAGCGCCGGTGTTGCCGATCTGGTTCGGAGCGACAACGACGACGTTCGAATCGAGCGTTTCGACCGTGATGTTGTATTCGGTCGGACTGAAATTCTCCAACGGCATCTCGGTGCCGTCGGAGAAGCGCAGGGTCACGTCGAGAACGGCTTCCTGATAACGGGAAGTCATTTTCTCATCCGTGGAGACTTTCGCGACGTAGATGGCTCGTTCAGAATGGCTGCTCTCCCTATTGTTGTTTGTGTTCTCGACGTCTGAAACCACGGCGAGGTTCAGGCCCGAGACGACTCGAGCGTTCAGCGACGTAATGACTTCTTTCTCGGCCGTTACTCGGAGGGATTTCGTGGCGAGGATTTTCCCGGTCGTGGGCGCGACGACCTGGATGTCTGCCTTTCCGGGATGCACTCCGCTGAGAATGTTCGGTGCGACGAAGGAAGCGACGTGAGAGTTCGAGCTGCGGATATGCACCATATCGGTGATGTCAGCGACGAGACGTCTCTTTCCCAGCAGATAATTCTCCCGGCCGGAGTTGTGGTTGATAGAGACGAAGCGGGTGTAGACCTTGACGATGCTCTGTTGGAAGCGTAGTTTGCACTCATCCTTGGGTATGGCGTTCCGATGCCAGTTGTGCGGCGTGCTCGGAGGAGCGTGCCACTGTTTTACGTGGCTGAGCTTCTCGTCCGAGACGCTGATCGTGAACGGGGTCTCGGGCGTCCACACGGTGAAATAGCTCTCGCTCATGTGGCCCGAGTACTTGACGTGGATGGAAACGTTGGCCGATGAGCGGCTCTCCGAACCGTCCAAGTAGATCGACGTACACGACGGAGACACTTTGAGTACGGACTCGTCGCTAGAATGACATGATGCTTTGTGAGTGACGTCGCTCATCTGACCCGCCTCCGAAATCATAATCAGCTTCACGAGCTGCGAAACCTGACTTCCCGTGATGATGGCGGTGTTGATGAGGTCGCGACTCCGCGTTATGACCAGGATGTTCTGCACCTTGTCTTTCTGAATGTTCAGCTGGGAAACGGCCTGAATCTTCTCGTCGATTACCCACTCGATCGCCTGCTCGGTCGACATCAGCACATCGGGGTCCGTATCGACTCGGAACAGGATGTCGAAAACGTGTTCCGCCTGTCCCGTCATCGAGGCCAGCGGCGAGTCGTCGATGCGGCTGCATGTGATGCGAATTTTCTGGTTGCCCGTCGTCTCGATGGCGAGCTTCCAGACGTGCTTCGCCACGGGCTCGAGTCGTTCGACGTGTAGTCCGCCTACGATGTTCGCCCCGATCACGAACTGCCGCACGTTCTGCTTGACGAACACGGGAGCGTAGATGACGTTTTTCGGGTAGAGCGGATTCTCCGGAAGGAACACCTCGACCGGCGAGTCCTTCATGGTGATTTTCTCGTAGGTGGCGTGCACGGGACTGAGCGGAATTCGGGCGATGTGCTTCGGGGACGATTCCTTCGCAGCGTCGGATTTGAGCTCGGAGTTGAGCCCGCCCATCTGACAGTTGAGGTCGTCCGAGGTGGCGTACGTCAACTCGATGTGGGGCTTGCTTTTTTTGCTTTTGTGGGACGAGCCGCCAGCGCCGTTCTCGAGCCACGCGTTCGGCCACCAATCTGCAGGGACGATGAGTTCGGCCATGCAGGCGGAATTCTCTTTTACGGGTTGACATTTCGCGAGCAGAGGCGCTTTCTTCGAGTCCACAAGATGACCGTAGAGCGTGATGCAGAGCGGCCGGAAATCCCGCTGGTTCGCGTGGAAAACCACGCGGACCTGGGGATTATGTCGGTAGACGATGCTGTGGACTGCGTGCGCGGAAAGCTCAGCGTCCGAACGGTTATGATAGACCGTCTGACTAGACTGGTAGGGGCCCAACGTAGCCCTGACGGTGGCCCGATTCGACGAGATCAGCGCGAACCTGACGAGACTTGCGTCTACGGTATCGTTCGGCACCGTCGACAGCAGGATCTCGCCCTGATCCACCTGCACTTTCTGGGAGGCCGTAAAAGCGGCCGTGAGGCTCGCTACGACCACGGATACGAGGAGAGAATTCATTCTAGGGCTTTCGTCGACGACGACGCTGATTCCTTGACGGCTGGGAAACCTATCGATCTATCGATGGGTCGGTCGGTCGGACGACCAGTCAGCCTGACGATCACAGTTCACTGGAAATCCATGAAGGCCTTCAGTAGTCGGAGGCCAGGTAGACGTCACCGGTGGCTGCGCCGCACTGCGCAGCAAGCCTTAAGCTCTTTCCTCACAGGAGCACTCGGGCTAGTCACGATGCAGCAGTTCCTGAAACACCCAAAGTTCAAGGGGTTACAACGACGTTCCTTGATGGCTCGCGAGTCGTTCACCACAACCACCAGTAGTCACTAGAGACCCAGACTGCTATGGGCTCGACAACGACGACGACAACGACAAGTCACAGTGTGGCCATATTGGCTGACCCGCTCTCCAGTGGGCGCTGGAACCCCGAGTCTGCAGCATTGTAGTCAGCGGAGAAAGGCGGCGAGAGTCGAGAGGAAGGGATGGAGTGCGATCTGTCCCTACGGCCATCTTCTATGGACGAGCCTCAGCTGCCAACAAACACCGGCTCGGAACAGCGAGCCGCTAAGCGCTAAGCGTTCGCTTAACGAGTCGCACCGCTGACGCATCGCAGCTAGTCGGAGGATACGGATATCCGAAAAATACGCCCGGAGGATACTCACGATCGATCGTTCATCGGCCCGCGACAGGTTCACGCTCTTGGTAATCTGAGGCAAACCCAGCGAAAATGGCGTCGAGGGTTCCGAGTCGTCAAGGGTTCAGACCGCCGATCCCGGGACCGGCTCTTTCGCCCCCACGAGCGCAGCCGCAGCAGACTTGCGCTTCTTGCAGTTGCTGGTGCCGCTGCTTCCGCCTCACAACGGAACTGGGACGGATTCTTCGCTCAAGCTACGGCTGCGGAACAACGACTTCCAGCTTGCTTGGCGGCTCGGCATGACTTTCAGTCTGACGTCGAGTATCGATCGCGCTGCTCATCGGGGAGTTCGAATCGGATATCATGCGTAGTATCGCAAAGATTCCTTCGATCGAATAACGCCCTGTCGCGAACAATTCCTCTTCTCGCTCGACATCGTTAATTCGCTCGAGCACCTTGGAGACCGTCCAAGCGGTAAATTGACCTGCGTGTCTGGACTCCAGTAGAAGGAGAATGCTTTCAAGGGAAAAAGAAAGCCGCGCCCAGGAACATTGCATTAGCGACGAGGCGGGGCGAGGGGGGAGAAAATAAGTCTGATTTACGAGGAATTTCAGGGAAACGGACGAGGGTGGGGTGGGGAACGGAGAAACACCGGCTTTCGGGGATATGAACTACGGAAAGGGCATTCAGGGTTTGGATACATGTGACTCATCGAATTGACTCCCGAGCCTTTGGTCGCGCTCGTCTAATGTGCTACTCGTTATCTGGATATCCACTAGGAATTCCCTGAGGTTTTGCAAAGATCGAGGGGAGACTTGTCTGGCTAGTACATATGTCGCATGAACGAGCATCGAGCCAAGGGACTGCCGTACTTGAAATTAAATAATTTTTGCCGTACAGGGAACGGAGTGAAGGAATGAATGGAACGAGGTCTCTTGCGGGACGGGAGGAACAGGCTCTGACCCGGCCGAATTCTGAATCTTTCCTTCCGAGTTGCTCTGGCCTCGTCAGCTCCGGGGTAGGAGGGCTGGAGGGCAAACGCTGGGTTGAGGAATGGGGAACGATCATGATTTCCCGATCGAATAGATCTATCCACTGAATATCGAATGTTCACGTCTAGTTCTGAAATTGGCCGGACCGGTGAGGTCAAGCCGGAGCACTGCGGAGCAATAAAAAAATTCGGTTCTTACACCGAATCGAGACCCGATCCCTGATTGAGACTTTGTCCTTGCGGACGATTGTCGCCTAATCGACCGACCGACAACGATGGAGCTGGTCACGAAACCTTTACTCCCTTAATTTCTGATCGGTCACCCTCCTCGAATTCCTGCTGAGCTTGGAAGACCGTGCGTGGCTGTTTTGATCATTCGAGTTTCCATACTCTCAGCGGCTTCAAGCTCCCCTCGGATAGCCATCGTGTCAGCATGAGTTGCCAAGCTCATAAATAAATTATTAGATTTCGATGCCTCGAGGAAAGGATCAGGATCAGGAACAACATCACGTTCCTTCAAAAGTGAATTTGTTGAAGTCTCTCCAGCTATCCTCTCCCGCAGGGTTATGTTCTCTAGGAAGGAATTGTTACGAAAACAGTCTGATCTCGGATCTCCGACCCTCTTTGATTCCACTTTTCCCAGCCGAAAATAAAGGTATCAACCGGCTCCACGCAGGTTTTTCTCTTTCGGACACTTTCTGATTCGCTCAAGTTCCTGGACCAAATTAATGGTGCACCCGAAAGATCGAGACAGGATCGGAGCACGCGCTCACGAAATGGCTCAATAAGTCAGCCGGAGCTCAAAGGACCTGCTTCTGGTCGCGTCTACAATCTTATCCTCCTTCCACCAACTCCTAGTACTCCCTGCTGGCCGCGAATCGACACGGCAAAGTGGGATCCAGCGGTTCTGAACCCCTTGGGAAATTCGTTGCTAACTGAAAGAGTCAGCCGGTCGAGATGTACGACCTCCGAGAGAAGACGAGAGAGGGAGAGGGGGCGTCCCTCTGCTGCAGAACTGCAATCGCTGTGTCGTTTAGTTCTTGACACAAGTTCGCTCCACTTCGAATAAGCAGACAAGTTCGATGTCGAAGACCTCAAACGTAACGGAGGAACGTTCCCGTGTCAACGATTTGTCATTCATAGATGAGTCCAAAACTGTTAATGAATAATGATCAAAGGGGAATGGAAAATAACTCGCGAAAGTCTATGCGGTTTCGCCGCACGGAATCTCCTCATAACTATAGGTTCGGATCATTTTCAAGCTCATCGATCCAGCAACATCGGCTTCGTCGGATCTCTACTTTGGTTTTTGTGGTTTTTCCGTTACCCTTCGGAGCTCGAAGCGGAGCCCGCTCAGGAGCATCTCACGGCCGAACGACACGGAAAGCTCCTCTCTCCTGGGGAATCTATGATCGAAACACGCAATGACTCCCAAGCGACCGCGAAGTTCACGGAAATCAGACGCTCGACGGCTTTGGGGAGGCTCAACGATGTACGTGGTAGCGAACTTTCACTAAACCAGCGAAAGCTTTGCGACTTCCTAGCCTTGCCTTTGTCCTCCATCAGCTCAGCTTCGCTACGTCGCTGGGGCTTCATCTCTCGTTCGATGTTCGCTGCCGGAGCATTTATTCATTCACAGTAGTTCTCTACTCGAATATTCGCGATTTGTTTATCCAATAGCGTCAGAGAAAGACTCGGAGTGAGTATACTCCCATTAGATGAGATGCCCAATCAGCGATCCTGGAATCCAACGAAGCTCCTCACATTATACCACTAGATAAGTGCTTTCTTGTTTGGAAGTTGTCCCCGCAGGTAGAGGGCAATTCTTGACCGTCGAAATAGGATCTGGGCTGCTCGGAGAGAAGGGAGAAACATAAAAAATCTAGCTCCGTAAGCCTCCGTCGCCCGAGGCTATTGACGCAGTCTGTGCTCTTAATCGCTAGATGCTTGTCTGGGAGCGAGATATAATTTCTCGCCGTGGACGAGAGAAGGAAAATATGGCTCTGGGCTTCGGGGGTAGAGCCGGATTCCATATCTCCTATTTTTCTCTGCGGGCGATTTCCGCGAGGAGCGGAATCGGTGCGCAGTCCTAGGCTATGGATGCGAGAGCCCTGAGCTCCAAGGAAGCATCTCTGACAGCCCGTGGAGGAGGCACGGCGGCGATCGATCATTTCGGTCCCAAGGGATTTCATCTGAATTCAATCTAGGAACGGTTTCATCAGAGGCGGGTATATTAAAGCCCGGTGTCCTTGATTAAGCCTTGTACCACGTTCATTGTTCAGATCATGTCGTAAGACATATTGGAGCGACTTCGGTCGGAGATTGTGCCAGAGTTTTTTCAGGCTCGGACGAGCGGATGAACAGCTTATTCGCCGAACGCGTGTTGACTCACTTTGTTATTCCCGGGGAGGTTCCTTCTCAGCACCCACGCTCTGAAGATCCCGCAGCCGGAAGAGAACAAGGGGTTGCATTGTTAGCGAGATACAAAATGGAAAAGCGACCACAAGCGAAAACGTGTCAGGTCGTCACTCTCAAAAGCTCCCTCCATCTTCTTTCTATATGAGAGTTCTTCCGGCCTCGAACAGAAAAAAGGATGAGGATCGGGAACGAAAGATTTCCCCGCTTCAGGCCGGAGGTGACAGGCGATTCTGCGGCTAAATGATCCAGGGAAGTCGAAATTCTGACATCCTCTGAGTGAATGTAGTGGCTCACATCTTATCTCATTATCTGCTGCTTTCGTCTCGAGTCTCGATGGTTCCCTTTTTTCTTTCGGAGTCAAGCCTCTCGCGCCATCGAGTATGAAGACGATCCGTAGGATTCATCGATCTATGCCCCGAATGTGGACCATCTGATTCACATACTTTAGACAGAAAGACGCTGCTCTGCTTCACAAAGAGAAGTATTCGCAGTCGAGCGATTCTATTCACCGGCAGAGCTGATGCTCAGGGTGACTTCGTCACAGCTGTCAAATGAACGTCACCACAAAATTAAGCTCATTATCAAGTCCTCCAGGGAAGACGCAGCTCGAGGAGACGCGCGAGCAACAATAATGGCTTGAAGCCTCACTGCAGATGTCGTCATAGACAAGTTTTCAACCTGTTCCGAATCCGTAGTCACATCCTGAGAGCATCGGGAATCACTTCACGTGCCTTAGCATGGGCATCAGCTCGCAGAAAAACCAACCGACTGAGGTGGAGTCCTATGTCCCACGAGGTATTGAGGACAATTTTTAGCCGTGGTTTGATACCGACCAAAGAAACCCGGTTCGTCCGCCTGTCAATGAATTCCGGGAAGGCTTCATTCTCTGCGACGTATCCCCGTGAAAATTCGTTTTTCAGAGGTGATCGCCGTGGAAATATCTTTTTTTTATCACCGATGCCGAGCCCCGATTCGAGTTCCCGATGACCGTCCAATGAAGTCGCGAAAATCGAAGACAAGTGAGGGGAAACTTGTTCATGAAATCGGACCGTACCTACTTCCAGAGCGCGAATCAAAGAATGGACTGGGAGGCGTGAACCGGGCTCAAGCTCATACAGGCAGCTCGCGACTCTCGGGCTCTTGGAGCTGGCTGTCCTTTCGCCCAAATCGTTTTGACTGGCGTATTTTAAACTTTGTCATTTTTTCCGAAACCATCACGAACACCTGCAGATTAGGCGAGGTTCTTCCCTACACCCTAGCCGGGTGAGGCATCTCTGGAAATAAGTTGTGCGCCCGACGTCTGGAAGAGTTCCGAACACACGGCTGTCGGGAACTTCATCAGCTTCGCCCCTCGAGCCTCCGGCGACGACGAAACCACAGGCCTCCTTTCTCCAAAGCCCCGCAGGATTATCTCAAGGTGTAGGGTACCTACTATCATTCGATAGCGTCGAAGCTTAATGACCTGTCGGTAGATACGCTCCGTCAGGTCAGTGCCTAACTATCTGGCGTGATGTTCTCCGGATCCTGAGAAGGCGCTCGAGACTTCAGTTCCTTGAAAAATTCCATTCATTCAACTGAATGAAACCGCACGGTGAGGTGACGGAACGGCTCCCTAGGAGCGAGTTCAGACTCCGTGATCGATGAATTCCTCGATTGAGCTCGGACGCCTTTTCAGCGACTGGGAAACGGTTTCAATATCGGACAGGAGAAAATCCACGACGTCCTATCACCGAGCCGCAACGAATTCGAGCTCAACAAAAGCTCCCTCAACATTCGACTTCCTGAAGCGAGAAGGCTCCGTCGTGGCCTCCCGTTGTCGGTGAATTCTGGCGGTGAATCTCCCGAAGGAGCGAGAGCCAACGCATCGAAGGGATTCGAAGAATATACGTAGCCCCGCTCGATCGGATCATGGAATCAGCGGGACATTCGTGCAACAAGACAAATTTTGGGGCGTCGTTGATGATAAGCCGGAACGGAGAATGATATGGTAATATTCCAAGCTACGATTACATCCGCGCCGACAAGCTCCGAGGCTGCTCCCCATCCGACCGAATATTTTCCGAGTCTGTTTGGAGTCTAAGTGGTGATAGGAATTTGCATCTATTAACGTATACTTCGGTGCGTTTTGCTGGACGTTCGCTCAAACTTGGTGTGAAGTAGCGTGGCACCGCTCCCGGGGAGAAGTCGGATGGAGCGATGGTGGGAAGCTCGATATTTAGGCTTTTGCTCAAATCCAGGGTCAAGACAATTAGACCTTTCTCCGCTGATAGCGGCCTTCTGATTCCCCGCACGAGAGAGCGAATTTTGCAAGTACCCCACGCATACATATTCTTTGCAGATCTCAAGGTTTAGAGCTCGCCGCGTCACCGGCTCGATGTTTGTGCGCCCTAATTCCTATTTCGAGCTCGAATCGTGCCTTGACCTTTGCTCCGAAGCAGAACTACGGACTCGAAGATAAACCTCTGCTCAGCGTGCATACAGATGAAGCCCATGCCCAAGCTACTCGAGATCTCTTCTTCTCACTCCTCCAACCCGTCGCTTTCCGGGACGTATGGTACATTGAATGCTGAAGACCGCCACGCACAGAACCCGAGATCTATTCCATTCGTTTCGAGCCTCATCCGGAACGTCAAGAATACTGTCCTATTCTGATTCTCCGACCGAGTAGGGATTCTACACCACACTTTCGCTTGCGAAAAAAAATCCCGAGATTGATGGAAATCCTGGGAGCGGTGGATCGTTCAGGATGTTGGATATTGGAGGTAGCCAGACATCGAGAGGTCGCCGACGCTTCGGATGAAATTCATCCTCAAGGTCCTTTGAGATGGAGAAGCGACACTTGAAGTTCTTCTCGCGGCGGTACCAGATCAGAGGAAAGATCAGACAGCAGCGGCTAGGAGTCTTCCAAACACGAATTTAGTTCACTCTCAGAGCCTCGCAATAAATTCGAGAGGCAGCGTGGGAGTCCGGCTGCGATCTCTTTTTCAATAGACTGAATCATTGATCGGGAGATGCATCGTTCATGAGCATGTAAATCGAATGAGCTGCTCCTCGACAGACAACATGAAACAGAATCGCAAGTTACCCTCGAAAGGAAGATCAACATATTCTAGAGGAGAAGGACAAGGTTGCCCTCTTTCCGAAATATAGGGAAACGAGCAGTCCATTCGTATTCGATTCCGGTCTCAAAAAGTTCAGTTATCGGTATCGGATATCTCTTCCAGCGGTATTGGACGGTATTCATTCTGCAAAGACGGAATTGTCCGCAGCTCGGAGCTGGCTCAGACACCATTACAGTGCCTCAGCCGGGATGTATCACAGACGCGAGGGAATTTCCAGCGCGGCATCGACAGCCTGGGCACGCAGTCGGTATCTGGGAGACTAATGAGTGTTTCCATCGAGCGACGACGTCCGCGTCAGCGGTGGTGCTGTCGACGCACGTCGAGAAACCGAGAGGTATCGCAGAACATCTTGGCAATCTCCAGGAATCTCTTTCTAGATCGCGAACACTTACGGAGAAGAAAAACGTACCTACGTCTCCTCGCTCGTCTGATGGGCGCTGCTCTGTCATGTCGTGCCCAAGAACTCCCAGGCGCGTGAGTTGCACGGTCGGTTCCGGCGAGTTGGTCGGATCGAGAGGACGAAAACGGATTTTGGAAAGAGCTTCAAGAAAATGCTCAGAATCAACCGGAGCATCCACCGCAGATTATTGCAACTCGTCGCGTACGATGGCACATCTCACGAGTTTGGTTGGACGCGGAACGACGATATCTGGTATTCGATTATTCGGATATAAAAAATTACAGGAAATCGGGTTCTGCTCCGACGGAACGCCGTACCGGGGTCGAAGATTCGAGTCCTTACGGTGCGTGGTGGTATTTTTCCCTCGGAAAAAACTATGTATCCGTCCGTCTTCGCGTGGTCGTTGGCAGTAGCGGGCGAATCGGTTTCAAGCGATAGGCATAAAACTGTCGACGGTGATCTCCTCTAGCCGTTGTAAATTTGCTCAACCGGCCGGCCGGCATTGTGAATAAAAAAGATCTAACCATAAAGCCGAGCAAAGCCGGTCCTGTCCGTTCGATACGAAGAAAGTCTAGGGCACTGGACAATGACCACTGGATACACCGTCTCGACTGTAAACAGAAAAACTGACAAACATTGTCTCCCGAAACGTGCTGAAGAAAGTGAGTGTCTGTCGTCTATCTTCATGGAAGCAGACTACGGGGAGCGTTCGATTCGAGCTTCTTCGCTCTCTGCTTCCTTCCGGGCTTCCACAGAGTTCGCGTCGGGTAGAATAGGGCCCCAATGTTTTGAACGGCAGGGAGCTACTCCAAGAGTAGCCGATTCGTTCGTTCGTTCGTGCGTTCGTTCGTTGTTCCCTTCGCTCATCCACGCGAGCCGCAAAGAGCAGCGCCAAATTCGAGTCCTTATTCAGCGTATTCGTTAATCGACTTTCCAATCCGGCTGACTCAGAGCGAGTCGACGAACTGACCGTTCGGCCCCGTAATGACTTCCTCACCGGTCGATGACAAAGGACCCATCTGTACAGAAGTCAATGCCGACCGGAGGCTCCACCCTGCGATTTCTCGAGGAAGTTACGGAATATGAAAAGAAACAAGCAGATTCTGCTCCTGCATCTGGCAGGTGTGAGTTTTTGCTTGGAGTCGTCGATTTCTGACTTCACCCGCATTCTACCAGTGCACTTTCTCCGGAAGACGTCATACCGTAGCTGTTAATAACGTCAAATAACAAATTCAGCGGTGCGGGGCGAACAAGACCAATCGCTCGGTGGAACCGCTTTCGTTCAAGTGGTACGGCGAAGCTATGAGGGTCGGTGGCCCTCAATCAACACGGACCCATCCCAGACAGTCGGTACCGCCGCCGATGAAAGTTGGCGAATCAAGCGAGGAGGCTTTCAATAGACGAGTGTACGGAGAGCTTTCCTTTGAAGTGGTGATTTTTATGGGTTTTCGAATTCCTCCTCTGCGAGAGGCATTTAAGAGCTATTCGTAAGGACCGATGAAGGGATCTACCGCGACAAGGGAACTTCTGAGCTATTCAGAGACTGTCTATTCTGTATGCTGCCATTTCGAACTCTCTCTGACCCGTCCTCTCTCCGGGAAATTGGAACGCGGGCAGTCGTGAATAAGAACCGAAGCTGCCGTGGGATCCTTGCGTGTTTGTGAATGATTCAACGCCGACTAATTCCATGTGCAGGGTGGATTTCCAGTCTCCAACTTGATGAACATTCCCATCGAGGGAAGCACCACTGCGAGGGAGGGTGAGAGAGGGAAAGGGTAGAAGGAGTCCGGGGAACATTTACCACGAGGCACGTTCCACTAATGATCGCATCCCACCGGATCACTGACGGGGGTCGTAGGTTGCTTCCGCGGATTGCACACGGTAAATCATCCCCTCGGTCTCGATGATTTCATCGGCGCGACGGGCCTACGCCGACTCTCAGCGGTTGGATCTCGCGTTGTCGGAGTACGCTGCGGATTTTTCCGCAGCTATCCACTCAAACAAGCCAGGAATCATGTGGGAAGTCGACCGATCAGAGGGATTCCCTGAGAACAGTGAGACTACTCGAGAACGGTGAGAGATTGAGAGAGAAAAGCCACTCACAGCAATAAATGGCCGATGGCGCCGCGCTGTCGCGTGTGGCAGGTGGTGTCACTTTTGTTGGCCACGACGGCGACGATTCTCGTCGCTGTCTCTGGCGACCACGAAATACTCCGATACGTAGCCGTTTCTCAACCGGAGAAGGTGCTTGACTCACCCAACGCACGTTTCGTCTCGAGCTCGTGGGCGAATCGTTGGGGAACAGACGCAAAACACACAGTCTAGCGTAGCTACGAACCCACGAGTATACAAAAAGGATCAGAGAGGGAGATCTCTGCATGCTCTCAAGAGTGCGGCGGGATCGATGGCTCGGAAGACCTTCCGATCGATGCACGTACGTATATTTGTATTCGAGTGAAGTCAGGCATTTATATGACGCTCGGCCCGGAGCCCAGAGAAAGCTATGCAACGCATCTCTGACCTGGGAACCGAAACGTGGAGAGACCCGGCAGCCTCATGTTCTTGATCTACTCCGCTCAAGCGATAGGTCACGCGGCCCGTGTCTCTTCCCCCACAAGGGAGCTCACTTTTCAGACTGAAGAGTCGGCGAGAATTCGGTCGCCACTTTGCTCCGTCTCCGAGAAAGTTCGGTTGGTCGAACGCACACAAAAATGCGTCTGCTTCCCTTGAAAATCTGAACTTGCGATATCCTGTCCCACATACGCACGTTTCGAACTTCCGGCGGAACTTTCCTCGCGCTCATTTTCCTATGGGACGCTTGTTCGATCGTCTTTCGTCTCTTGGAACCGGCACTCCATTCGTTCCCAGCAGGAATGAGCCGAGGAGGCTTTCAAGCGACGGAAGAAGGTACTTAACTCCCAAGTTTAGCTAGATCAAACAGTTTGTCGATTGGACGGATCGCTGAATGAGTCCACGAATGCTGGCGAGCTGTTTCCCGTCCGGGAGTGGAAGCGCGGAAAGCCGAACGGAGGTCTGTTCCGTGTGAGCGGGATCGACAGCGAGTCGCAGAGAACCGAGGTGCCGGTGCAAGTCCATAGCATGCCCATCCACAGAATTACGGATTCTCTCGAAGGAGGCAACTAGAAACGATCCCCGCGGCAACACGAAACAATGGCGCTTCCCTCGGAGGTCGACATCGACGGCGGGGGAAATTACGAGTCAGAGAAAAATAGGCGACAGCCGTGGCGGCGACTAACAAGCCTTGTATAAGTCCGTGAGCCCATAAAAGCATCTTTCGGGGACCACCCATTCACCTCGGCCATTCGCTCGATCTCTCCGGCTCTACTCCCGCTGTAGAGATACTCCAAGACGACAATTCTATCACCACCGCGCTCACTAATCTTTACGTCCGTACTTACTCTCCCGTTGATGACATATCGCGACACTACCTGACCGGGTGCATGGGCGTGACACGCTTCGATCCGTCGATTCATTATTCGAATCATCGAGTCATTCTGAACCAGGAAACGAATGCAATTGTCGCTCGGACACCCCTGCAGACAGACAAAGCGCCGATGCGTCCAAGATCGGCGACGCACCGTATTGGAAATCCAGCTCCCGCGCGATGAGAAATTATTTGGTCGAACGCCTCGCCCAAGGTTAATTGACAAACATATCTGCGATGGCGACAACGCTGCCAGTCCACTATCTTCGGACAGCCACGGTGGATGCCCGCGGTGGCGCCAGTGTGGCGTCGGCTCGGATCTGAACGTCTGAACGGAACAGACGCATGCACCGCCCTCGAGGAGAACACGAAACGAAAACGAGCTCGGAAACCCGGCCTTTGCCTGGAGCGAACAAGGATTCCTACCGACCACGGATGTCTAAGCGTTTCCAGTCTGGAGAAGTGGCAAGTGCTTATTACTGGCGGAATGTTCAGGCGGAGTCGGGGTTCGTCGTTGAGATATTTCTCCTCGGGTGTCGAGCACGAAGTCGATTCTGTGGATAAGGCAGAGCTTTCCGAGAGCTCTCGTTCGGAGGAGTTCGAACTAGAGGGCAATGAGGATCGGATATTCGGCATCCGCTCGCCACGGTCACCGATCAAATCTTGAGAGCCGTCAGTGGTCTCCGCGCCATCCTCAAGCCGATCGGTTCGTAATTTCCGAGGCCCCAGCTATATGAGAAATCTTCGACATTGCTGAATCCATGGGAAAACATTCCTAATCGACTTATGCAGATATTCCCAATATTCGTCCTCCGAGAGCGGTCCGGTGCGTCCCGGCAGCTAAACGGTGATCGGATGGCGAGTCCGTCACGAGAGACGACCCCGCAAATGACGAGTGCGCTCAACTACTACTTGTTGATACAACCGATACAGGTATCAATGCCGGCGCCGGATCGTATGCTCGCGTGAATGCATTCGAGTAAACACGCTGAATGAGGCGTTGATTCGCGCATATGGAAGATAATCAGACTCCGATTCAGACCCTGACGGTGCATCCGTGTCTGCTTCCGGCATCGCGTATTCCTCACGCGAGTTACGTACTATCGCAAACTCCAGCTTGATACTCTTCAATGGATCCACCTCTATCTCGACACGGACTTGGATCGACCTTGTCATCAACCCTGTCGGTCCTCTCTGAGAAGTTCCAGCACACGCCGCCCGGTGAGAGAAAAAAAAAGAGACGGACTCGGAGAACAGCCACTCAGTCGCTCAACTGGTCGGAGTGGGTGTTGGGGAGATGAGTAGCACCCGAGGCAGGCGAGTTTCGGTTTCAAAGAGTGGATCCCGACCAGATCACATTACGAACAACGAGCGGCGATAACAACTCAATTAGGTAAACACTCGAGTAGCGACCAACTCGTTGACGGCCGGATGGGCCCACGGAGGCATGTGAGACTGACGAGTGACATTCTCCACACAAATCGATTCTGGCGAGTCGTAAAAAGCCCATCTACGGAGAAGTCCTTTCCCGACACGTCCCGGGCATCCGGAAGTTCCGTGAGTGCATTACGGCGGCCGAGCCGACACTTCTGGCGGCGACGACGTCGTCGACGCCTCCGGAGAGATGTGCGTAATTTTCGAGAAAATTATACGCGATTACCATCGAAATAGTCGAGCGGTGAAAGTCTTGGTAGCGAATCGGCCGAGTCTAATCATAGTCATTACGTCCATCAAGTGAAATCGTTCGGTATTGTTGTCATCTCGTGTTGCTTATCATTTACTCGTCATCATGTCACCAGATACGCCCTTGTCCTCGGACGCCATCGGAGAATATCGATGACTGGCAAGCCGAGGCAGTTTCCCGAAGATGGAGAGATACACGAAGCAAAACGACTCCATTATGGGTTCTCTTTTCCAGAAGAGGCAATTTTCCCAACACTGAAGCGATAGTCTCTTACGCTGCGCTGCGAGAAGCTGTTGATTGAAACCCGCACCGTTTTCGGAGTTCCGTCTGCCCATCTCCATGCTCCCGAGTCCGCTCCGACTGTCGCCACGAGTCAGTGGGCGCAACTCGCCCCAAGCGGACTGTGAGAAGCTGGAGTTGCTCTGTTGCGACGGAAGTCTCTCGAGGCACACTTGAAAAACTTGGATGCTGGCGAAAAATTGCGAACGAGATAGAAAAGAGTGAAATTTATGGGAACCGTTCAAAGGGGAATGCCACCGAGCTGTTTCACACCGCATCAGGCAGTGCGGCAAAACATATGCCCGGGCCGAAAATAAGCCGCGATATAGGTATATGGAGAACTTGACGCTCGTGGGTCCATTCAGGGGGACATACGGCGCGCCCTTCGATTTCCTTCCCTGAGGTTCTTCGCTGTTTGTTTCGAACCGAGCGGATCTGCATACGACCGCGGGCGTGTATTATATCCGTGCATCTTCCATCCAGATTGTACGATATCCATGGACAATGAGGCGATACAGGTGAGACAGAGGGATATCGAAGCGTCGCATTCGTTTTGCGAGTGGGCATATTTCTGGAATTCGTCCAGAGGAGAAATCCGCGACCCGGGGCTGATTTTGTCGAGGATTATGAATTCATCCATTACTATCCACACGGCTAGATCTTGTTCTTCGGTATACGTCTCGGCGTCTCTGAACGGTAATCTTTTTCTTTGGGGCGTTCTACATATTTCTGCGATGGAAGCCGCCATGTTCCCTTTAGCGTACGCGGCGACGCTCAGTAATCCGGTGAAGCGCATCTCTTCGAATCTAGAATTTGATCTCTTCGAATCTAGAATGCCCATTTCGACAAACGGTCGTCCGACCCCTCCGAGCCAGACCACCTTTTTTCGTTCATTCCCCCTAGCACAGTATTCCGGGGACGCTTCCCGAAGGATGACTCAGCTCGGATATCCGCTGAGGATCACTGAAGTCTAGTGGCACCGAGTTTCCTCCTTAGGCCCGAAGGAACACGCCAATCGAATAGCATACCGGAATCGGATATACATTTTTCGACTGATAACCCGCCCGCAGCCATCATCTTGATCCCACACCTTCCCCGGTCGACCTTGCCTCTTCTGCGCCGTGCAACAGTAGTGCACTCGATGCTCGGACTCGTGCGATATCTGAAGTCGAGGTATGCGAAGACCTGTCGCGTCGCAGCTCTCAAGCAATGCGATGCGTCGTCATTCCGCTTGGGGCTCTCGTCTGAGTCCTCACGTTGTAGTCCGCATCTAAAGGTTTCATATCGCTTCGCCTGCGAGCGGATTCCGCGTAGTGCGCGATCGACGCCAACGACGGCACAGAGTGCATTGTCCGAGGAAATCACAAATCGTCGGCTCGTTTCAGACGAATGAAATCTAAGCGCTGAGATCCTTTGGATGGCGCGGTCGTGTCTTAATGCGTGGGAGGTAAAAGGAGCAGACGAATAGGAGAAGAATCGTTTATCTTCGACGGAATCTCCGCCAGAAGACACGGGTCACCCAATCGCGATGCTGTTTTCGCCAAAAGCAAAAGATCGTCGACGGCGAGTCGTCATCGCGGCTTTGCGGACCGACTTTTTGGAACGATACGAAAAAATAGAAACACTGAAACGAGTCGAGAAGAGGTTCCAGCAATTCTTTCAGAACTCTCCTCCTTCTCTCTCGGATGCTTCAGAGTAAACGATTCTTCGGGAAAGCCGAATCGTGACTCGGCGAACAATCACCATCGCATTGTCCGCGAGTGTTATTTCAACTATAATACTTTCGCACGGGATTCAGAATAGAAACTGCGATCAAATGCTCCGACCCTCTTCGCGAATTCTCGGGAACCGGGTTCGGAAGCTCATGGAATTACGCGACGGTATTTTCTCGTGACTCTCGAGTGACTCTCGACCGTTTCCCGCTCCCGACACCCCCGCAACGAGCATGATCAACTCCGGAGGCGGAATGGAGCAAGAAGACAATCGGCGGAGTCGAGGCGGAACGCGAAGGGGAACGGACGGCGGGGCTGGGTAAGGTATCGCGCAAAGTAGTCCTCTCTTTTGCGCAATAAGGACCTGCCCTGTGATTCGAACTTTATGTTCGCTCGTTCATACGTGAGAGTAATCAACTTTTGAGCCCGGGAGCGCGCGTTCTCGACGAAAACAGAGGCGGGGAGGCGTCAGGATCCAACGCAAGGGGAAAAGAGGCAAACTGGGAATTCGGGGACAGGGGATGAGCGGCGAAGGAGGAGCGACCGACCGAACGCACCTTTTCCCCGAGTCGATTGGCACCCTCAGGCCCCAGCTGTGCTCGGCGACCGTGGTTAATTTTTCCATGATCAAGAGGTCGACGCATTCCACTCCCGTCCGTGATCTCCGATTCAGGCGGCCGAAAGTCGTGTCTTGGCCAAACAAAGCAGCAAACGGAAATTCCGAAGCATCGATTGAGGTTTGAATCGTCCCGCTGACTGACTCGGACGGCCTACCTGCCTTTACGAATTATTCAATCCAGCTACTTCTATGCAAGGGAAGGAAAGCCTGATAATAATCTGCGATTCGACCGTCATTGTGACGCTCATTGTTCGTAGAAGAAGCCGTGCATATAATTAATCCTGCTAGTTATCCCCGCGAACGTGAGCGGGGCAAGTTTTGGCCCGCTCTACATTATGCCGCTCGCGTTTGCCGCAAGCTGCCGCAGCGAATCGCAGCAATCGGAAAACGCATTCGCTGCGTCTTCTAGGCCGTGCGTTCACCGCCAACCGGCTTGAATCGTTTATGCAATCTGCTGCTGGGAGACAGCACGGGAAACTGCTGCCTGAACCCGAGGGGGCACGGGAGGAAGACAGGTGGATCACCGCGGGGTAGAGATTCTATTTCGACATCTTCTCTAGCCAACCTCATTCTCCTGCTCTATTTCATACTCGTTCGTTTCTCCGTGTGGTGCGCGGCGTTGGAATGGAAGAGGCGTTCATAACGAAAAGACGGATGGGAAAATGATGGGTGAGGGCAATTACTGTCTCTCGAGCGGAAAAAATACGAGTTTAGCTGATAACAAGGCAGCGGAAAATCATGGAGGAGATACAGCGCTCTCCCTCTCTCGGACATGTTCTTCCAAGCGTTTTTTTCTTAGACGTCGGCGTCGTCGCGACGACGTCCTCCTCCGGTATCGTCGAAAGTGACGATCTGTTTCGAGTCGGCCCTCGTCAGAAAAAGTTCGAGGGATCACAAGTATCTTTTCACCAGCCTTCGTATCGGACATTTGGATTCCGAATCTGAGAGACCTAGAAGCCTCGCTCTCTTCTCAAAGCCGAGACCGAGTCTAATCGATCGGAACAAGGCATTGAAACTCATAGAGCTAGAGCCGCTGAAAAATCGACTCCGGTCCGTGGAAAATGACTGACACCGCTTTTGATGCGATCGATTCCGAAAACTATCGCGGAATCGAGCACGGCGGGATCCTGGGGCTCCTTGACTCCGCAACGGGTAGCCGCGAAAGCCGAAGTCGCTGCGGCTCGAGTCGCACGCTCAAAAGAGACGGAAATCGAATTCGAAGACTCATCGTAACAACTCAGCGGGATACCGCCGGAATTTGGTCAGCGCTGTCCGCGCTTGAGCTGAGGTGGAACTCAGAAGCCAGAGAAGGGGATGAGGAAGGATCCCGAAAACAGAGGAATGGATACATCGACCGAATTTCGGCTTCTGCCAAATCGTACGATTGCTCGGGCGTCCCACATCAAAGTTCGAAATCCGCTGCTCTTCTTGCCTCCTCGCTCCTGCCGTAGATGTTCTCGCCGTCGATGAATTCGATGTCCAGGACGATCTCTCATCAAGAAATTGTGCAGAAGACCGACGAAAAGGTCACCGGCGCTTCCCTGCATTCATACTGTCTGTCTAAATATACAGTGAGGGCGAGCGCGGGGAGAAGAAAAGAGCTCGATAAGAAGGCGACGGATGAATCACGCGACAAACAAGTTCACGGTACATTCGGCGGCAGCGGCGACATTGGCGCCACGAGCACTGGCCACCGGGCCTTCGATGACAAGCTGTGTCAACCCATTTGTTTGTTCTCGCGAGTGAACGTTCTTCGCTCCGAAGAACATGCCGCTGAATCAGTCGAGTGTCAAACGTAAATGACGTGGCGGGGGACTGAACATCATCTTCGAACAAAAAAAAACTCGCTCGACGCTTCGGTGACGCTTAGCTGAAATGAGCCGGTGTCCCGAGCGATCTCCGGGAGAGATCCTAGAGCTCACAACGACACGGGAATTTTCCTGTTAACTATTCCGTCATGCCGAGGCTTTCTCCTCGAATCCCCGGCTGTATGGGAAGCCTGCTGCATTCTAGTCAACAATGAAGATTTATGAATAGCTGCTAGAGCCCAGACTCCCGAGCCATGATGGAGAATCTCGGATAAGCGTCTGCGTATTATCCACGGCTGCACGTACATGCATAGATCTCCGTTGAGAGATTCTACAAAATATCCTTCCATCTCACGGAGAGGAATTCCGTGCATGTATTCTGCTCGCTGCCGAGATCACAGATTCATGACACTGAACCGTCGTGTCGTCGAAGACCTGCCGCCAACACATGCTGAGATAAGATCTTTATGAATTCCGTTTGAATATTCTGTCATCGATCTCCAACATCAACAACAACGATGACAACAACAAGTAGGACGACGCCAAGTCGATGGCTAGATCTCCACATTGTGAACAGACAGTCTGGCGAGCTCAGCTGAGCTGTACCTGGCTCACCAGCTCGCTCGCCCGCCTGCCAGGAGGTGAGCGAGGATTGAGGGAGAGAGAGAGAAAAAAAATCAGCGATTCCGCATTGTATTCGATCGGCCAAAGATTTCCTCTTCTTCTTCTCTAGTTTAGGACATTCTTCTCGGCGATCGGAGAGCATCTGTTACCGATTGGAACTTTGCTCGACGCGGGCGATGGTACTAGCACGGCCGGTCGCCGCCTGGTGGGCCTACCGGTCGCTTTTTCGCTCGATAGGTCCTAGGTTCAGTGGGTCGACTCCACTTTCAACGCTCGGGCCAAGTCCCGACGATCAAACTCGAAGGAGGATCCAGTGGAACCGTTGTGATGGCAAGGTGGGCTGCTATAGGAATACTGCAAGCGAAATTGATGGGATTACGGTAATGCGACTGGTGTCAACGGATCGCGGTGTGAATATCGGTTCTCTGGAACCGATTGAGGCCCCCAAATGAGGCCCTCCCCCTACACAGTAGGCGCGAGCGAGCTGGCGCACCGTCTGCCCGCCGAGCAGCCGCCCGGTCGGCGCGCCCGCCCGCCCCTCCGACGACGACGACGCGGTCTGCGTTTCTGGCAGCCTGACTGGCAAAACTCTGCTGCCTACCAGCTTCTCTCGCCAATAAGGTCGTTTCACTAACACGCTCGAGCAGGGCCTGCGGAAGATCCGCTTCGGCGATTTTCTCTCAACAACTTGACAAGTATAATTACAACGACATCAATTGATTACCCTTCTAATGAGAACAGCTCTTCGATTCATGCTAAGCCCCTGAGCCCGTGTTCAAACGTCGTAAATTTTTCCAGAGGCTCTAGAATCCGGTTGATTGATTCACCGACTGACTGATCGATCGATCGATGGATCGGGCCACCAAAGGGGAAGCCTCGGAGTACTCTTGTGTACTTACAAGGGTTTTCTAGTCGTCGTTTGTGCATCCATGATTCTAATCAGAGTGGATTCACGCTTCGATATTGTGCAGTCCAAGCTCGGTGTTTACGACGAGTGTTGCGTCATCGATTGCTAGGGTTTGGAGAAACATAGGATGTCACGAGTCACGAGGCTCGTGGACTGGGGAATCGTCTCGGCGGAAGAATCGATGTTACTTTCTTACACCTTCGGTATAATGTTTTCTCGCGCGTCTCTGGAGATGTTCTCGTCGCTGTTATTCGCAAGCCGAAGCCGTTCCGCGAACAGAGACACCGTCTTTGAGCTCGGAATACAACGCGGAGCTAGCCTTGAGGCGATGTTTCAAAATTCCAGGAAACTGAATGAATGACACTTTGAATATCATACATTGGGGCGATCCGCTGTGTCGTTTCCAGAACAGGGAAAGCTAAGACAGGTAACAACATTACGATCCTTCAAGCACCGAAAATATTATACGGAGCTCCTTCTGTACGCTGGTTGATCGAACGTCGACCAAGTCTCATCAGTGTTTTCTCAACAGCGAGCGCTTTCACGAGAAGCGACGACAATGGTCTTGGTACGGTGATGGAAACCAGCAGCCGAATCAATTTTTCATGGAAAGTTCGTGCTTTCAGTTTGCAAGCACTCGTCTCGGGATAAATGATTCCCGCCCCTAAGAGTCGGAACTTGGGAGATGTCGTGTTTCGGATCCTTCCCACGGCCGCCTCTTTGCATCACCGTCGTCAAACTCGTCGTCATACGTCATACGCTATTCTGCTCCGGGATTTTCTGTTTGTTTGAATTCGCAGAGTACGCGAATTTACGTTCAAGGGGGCGCGCGAGCGTACCGAATTTAAACTAGGATTCACTCGCATTCGGAATCGCTCAAAACTTCATCTGGTCGGGATTATCCCCCGACTCTGACAGCACGCCTCTGGCATGGGAGCCGTCATCCGTAACCTCGCGGATTACGAACTTTTCACGTCTACCTACGGTCACTCGTGAAAACATGCGGTGACACATTCACTTGAATTGATTCACGCTCAAGTGGGTCTCGATGTTATCTTCTCTCTAAATACGAAAAGATCGTTCGCGAGCGACGGATTCCAATCGACTGCGAATGTGTACCTGGTGTTCGACGACAGAAATTAAAGACAGAGAGACCGGAGGCGCAAGCTCCGCCTTCGCTCACCTATAGAGGTATAGTAGTATCCGTTAAACGCTGTATCCAATCGGCACAGAACACAGCACATGATAATGTTTTCGTGATTTTACTCCCGACTTTCGAGGGCTACATCGTGAAGGCTAACGGTAACCACATGCTGGTGCTAGTGGTGCTGCTGCACCTCGGAGCCTCTCCAATGTTGTGGTGCGGACAGAACCGCCTCACGGGCGCGCCGTGACTATCGCCAGCGCCATCTGTGGCAAGAAGTTCAAGCTTCTAGAAACTAAGGTGCTTTATCTCAATCGTCGTCGTCGATCTTACGGCCGGTGGAGAACCTGTCAGCCGTAGTCACCACAACCTACGTTCGATCGTCGAAGGCACGGCACAGGCGCTTCTCAGTTCACGTCCATTAATGCCCTTCGCAGTTTCCGAATAGCAATGAGCTACAAACGGTAGAATAATTTACACTCCCGAGAATTTGAATACTTCCAAAAAACATCTGTCCGGTGCCCAGCGTAAGGGAATGACGGTTGAATCCGGCAAAACACCTCGTTAGTCAGCCGTTGGAGATCTACGACTTTTTGGGAATAAATGCGCCCCCCCCCCTCTTTTCCCAAAGGCTTTATCCGAGAGGAAGGAAAATCCACTTTTCATTGCCGAAATAATTGATTATTTAATTACCTCGTTTTCCAGCTCCTTGATACGATCCCTCACCACGTAAGCCGAGCATGTGGTCAAGGACAGCTCGGTCACGGAAAATGCGTAATTCCAGTGTCCCAATTCCAGTAATCCTAATTTCAATGTCTACCCGCAAAATTTTTGGAAATGAGCTAGGAGCTATCCGCGAGTCGCATCAAAAGTTCGATAGCCGTCTATTTGAATGCTTCTCATTGAGTAGCTCTCTCAGAGAGAGTTGCACAAAGTACTACAAGTTATGCGGGAGGGTAATGTATATTAACATAAAATCCAATCTCCATGCAGAACGTCGTCCACCAGCTTTATCGGCGGCAGTCTCTTCCGACCTTCTTCGTCCGAACCCAGAGTTATTATCTCGTTCCCCGCACCGCATGGATTCCGTGTTGAGGGTTGGAGCTCTCCTTAGTCTTCCCTATTTTCTCCTCTGTTCGACATGGTCTCGATCATCTACAGACACATTAAAATAATGGCCCGTTTGACTCGAATGCCTCAAGTGTTTTGGGGGTCGTCGTCGCGGTAGACGATGATTCGGTACGACTGTTCCCCGCAGATGTGATTTTTTACGAGCTCCGCTAACGAAGGCTGCATGATTCGGCATGCGGGAGGCATTGTCTGGCGTGCTTTGCTGAATCGTTGGCAACTAGTTGGCCGCCGCTGTCGCCGGTTCGATACAGATGATGAATCTGTTGTGTGACGTGTTCCGTGTGGCTTATCCGTTCGTTGGATCCACTGTTGGAACAAGGTGACGCCAATCGGTAATTAACGGTGGGCCTTCCGGTGTCTTTATTAGCTCGGATGAGGAGTGTTGCTCGAGATACTCGATCAGAGTCACTGACTGCTTGTACCGACCGGTGTAGTGGACGTTGTTGCTACAGCAGAGAACACCGTATTCATTACACAATAAGAGCGGGTCGGGCAGCGCAAGGCAATCGCAGCCACCCTCAATAATGAGATTGACGGCTGCTTCGCCTCGAATCGATGTTCGTCTACCGGCAATCAATGCCACCGGCAAGCAAGGTGTCTGAACGAGCGGAGACCAATCGGAAACGCGTTTCCTTATGTTAATCATCCTGGCTGCATAAAATGAGGAGCTACACTCCGACTCACGAATAAAAACAGCAAGCTCTTAGGTGCTCCCGAACCCGGAAGGATCGTCCCTCGGTGCTGAGCTGGGGGCAAATCGGCCGAGCGGGGGTTCGTTCGGACAGCGGAGGATTCAGACGTCAGTGGAGCGACCACGAAAATCCATTCGACCGAGTTCGCATCGTTTAAGGAGGAATTAATGGACCTGGCGAACGTAATCAACATGATTCCGACGGCCTCATCGTTGAGGCCAGTCGTCGATAGCCCGCGGATGAGCCGTCTGAATAAATGCTCGCAGCTTGATTAGGTAGTCTATCTCGAAGCTTTTGAGGGGAAAAGGGAGGGGAAACATCCGAACTCTTCCAGAGACCTAGCGCGGAATGGCCTGTGTGAGCGGCTCCGAGGAACACCGAGCCATTAGACTGCAGCATGTAGCTGCACGGAGCGCAGTTATCGACGGATTAACGCTTCCATCAAAGCGCCCTAGCGGCCACGAACAGATTCCTCCCGAATTTTGCCGACGAAAATCTGAAGATCAGAAGTTTTCACGGGACGCGATAAAACCGGTCGCGCCGATCGAACGCCTGCACCGCCGAAGAAAGAAAAGTCAACGGCGGAGCCGAAACGATCGTTACTGCGTAATGGGGGAGAGAAAGTATATACATTACGGACATACATGCACCTTGTGGGAATCGAAAGGGTCTCAGATACGTTTCACCGGACCGAGGGAAGTTTTTCGGGGAAGGAGCATAAAATTGAATCTGAATGCGTCATTATATTTTTTGGAGTGAGCGCGCTCCAGCTCGGACCCTGCAATCGACGAATCTCCCATCAAGAGCTCCCGGAGAGGAAGGACACGGCGGAGAACGAAGCGTTTTCTCCGTCTCGGACCATCCAGTGGCTTCGTGGACTCGCGTGAGGAACAGTGAGCGTGTACGATGAATTTGCAATCGTACACTCTCTAAATTGGTGTCATTTGACGATGCAAACAAGACTTGAGGGGCTTCATCGTAGCGTTCGATTTCGAAAGGAGACCCAATCAACGTGAGTCGCTGTGATTCTTCGGCTACGATTTTCCGTCGTTAGCTCGCCCCTCCCCGCAGGAGTTCTTGCTGAGCTCCCTCGTCCGTCCATAGGGCCGAGAAGTACCGGACGGTTCATCCAGACCCTTTCCACAGTATGAGGAAAATAAGAGTCGGAGGAACAGAACCCTCGCCCCGCAATCTCCTGAGGCCATTTGATCAGCTCAACGTATATCGGTGAGTCTTTTAACACCATGTGGAATACATGCAAGCCTGGTGGTCGAAGCCAGATACAGAAAAAGAAATTGGGCCTCGGAGGGGCATCAAGCATGCGCTCAAAGATAGCTGGAGAGGAAGGGCCGGTGCCGAAAAGGAAGCTTCCGATTTTGTGGGCACGTTCTCGGAACCAAGCTGCAATTAAACCATTACGGGGAAAAACGATTCCGTGAGATTGTCAAACGGAAAGTGATAAAATTGTTCCTCTCGTGACGAGGCAAATGATCTGCTCAACGCAGGAGCCCCGGACCGACTGAAGGAGCTGAGAATAAGCATCAGCGAGCAAGGCATTCATTAGACTCCGTCAGCAAGAAAACGACCCATTTGATGACCGAGTGGTCAGCGCGTGCGACGCGTGCAGCCGCACGCTGTGCCGCCGTCATCAGGTGGGTGCCCGACTGACTTCCTGGAGCGGGAAATATTCCTCATCGAGCATTTCCAACGGCAGCGTGGAAAGGAAGGGGGCGGGGGACGATCGCCTTAGACGACGGTCTTCGACGAGCCATGTGCACGGTGATTGCTGCTCGCTGATGGCTATTCGTTGCCAGCCCCTCTCGCCTTTCTCTCTGCTGCTTCTCGTGATCCATGCATTGAGCCTATTTAGAGGATACTTCAAGTCGGGAAACGAAATGCATTCGTATATTGTCGGCCACTCGAGGTTCTCTCGAGCGTAGGAGACTTCTCCTCGTCCGTACTTCCTATATCGACACCAGCCATCCTGATGCTGATAATTCGATGCGCAACTCTCTACGAAACTCCTTGCTGAGTTCGAGAAGATTCTACGTGGAAGAAGATTCGGGCGGATGGATCAAGCTCGACACGTTCTCCTCGCTGCCGCAAAGAACTCATCAAGCGATGTACGCGTCGGTGCGTCATTCCGAGCACGTGCGACGACAGGTTACCGGCTCGCATAACGATCTGGATTCGGGTCGACTTTCTCTACAGGAGAGTTCGACGATGCCGTTGTAATTCGTATTCCGGATACGGAATACACACGATCGAGCAGTGGATTTCCCTCAGATCTACGCCGAGAATCTTGATGCGAGGAGCGATTCATTCCTATGTGCGTTGAGCTCATTGCATCATATGTCTATCAGAGGAACCAACCACTTCGAGCAATCACAAAGAACTAAGAGCCATTCTGACCCGAGATAAGGTCTTGCGGAGACATATTCCGCCGTATTCACCCGGAATGGAATGGTACTTCATCAACCGCCGCAAAACTTCTGACTGTCGTCCACCGTACTCCTCTCGCAACCGCCTGAGATTCGCTGGGCCCGCGTCCGCGATCTTCTGCAATCGCTCATCCGGGGGGTTAGTCCGCGGCGTTTTACCGGAAGCAAGGGCTCCCGATACCGAGATGAGCTCGCCACTATCTAGCAGGAAGGAATGGAGAAATCAATGCCGATGATCAATTGGTGTTGAGACGTATCGAACAGACCCTCCCTCAGATTCCTCGACGGCGGTAGAAAACCGAATTCCGGCGCCCCGGGTCCCAATTGGATGACCTTGAATTTTCATGTGCTCGTACGGGAAGATTCTGTGCGAAACCTCGGCTCGACCCTCGAGTCTCACATCGAGCATATATAGTAGGGACACCTCCGGCGGACCTGTGCGCCTCCAATCCTCGTTCGAGTATGACTCGATCGCGACCGGGGCCGACGTGTCATTTTCCGACTCAGCGTGGAGAATAGAGGAGATCTGTGTGGACGGACGTGGGGATGCCCCGGGTGAGCTAGAGCTATGTACCTCGATTGAACTTTGGTTAGACGGTGCAGGAAAGCGATTATTTATGAATGGAAGAACATCAACCGGTGTGTGATAATATGGAGCGGGGCCGAAACTCGAATAATATCCAAGTTTGGCTTTCAATTTGAGGCCGATCGAGCTCTCACTGTAGTCGCGAGGAGAGAGGAACACATGAAGAGGGGATGCACGTGAGATACGTACTCCAGTACGCTGGGCAGTCGCTTGGAAAGAAGAAAAACACCGAAGCGGAGAAAGTCCAATTGCACTTCAGCGTCTCCAATGTGGTGTGATGCCGGAAAAACTCCTTGGAATTCGTGGATGACTGACCTTGGGGAACGAAAATAGAAAACGGAGGAGTGGGATGCCGTGACTTCGCTCCGAATGAAACCGGGCTCGGATCACTCAGGGGACGAGCTGTTTTCGAATCTGCCTACCTCCGATCGTCTTCGGAGCCTAAACTCCACTAAAAGCTGCGACGACACGACGAACAAGCCCTCGTTGGACTCGAGTCGACACAGATAAGGAAATTCAGAGGGGAGGGTGGGGGGCGTTCTCACGGCGCAAGGTCTCCAGATTGTTCGAATCTCTTTGAGCTCAACGAAGCTTCTGAGATTTTTTTCTCTTTAACTCATCAGGAAATCGCCCGATCGAACATCAAGTGCAACCACAACAGAATAGAAGAACATTGCGCGCCGCGTTAGGATTCAAACGCCGACTGTGCGGAATCAGTACTCCGGTCGCGTCTCAGTCGGATGCGAGCCTCTCCACGAGGGACGGAATGAGAGCAGCTCCAGTTCCATGAGTGCGGATCTCGCCCTCGTACCGTCCACCTCCGGGCAGTTAGCTGATGGCCTCCCTCGATTCCATGGCCGTCTGGTCCGGCGGTCGCTGTGGAGCTACAAGGACTGTCTCGTCGCATATCCCCAGATGATGTTGTCGATGTGCTCATGTTCCTACTCGTGGGAGCGATTCTCGCCGCTACCAAGCCGGAAACCTCCTCGCGTAAAGACTCGATATTCCGCGGGAAGAGAAACGGTCGTCCATGTGCAGAGCAACCGGAGCTGAAAGCTATTACTGTTCCTGCGGAGATTCCCGTTTTCTGTATGGTGCTCTGGCTCCGCGATTTCCCGCGTCTGAGTAGCGGAGTCCGGAGGAGTCATCCCAGGTCCGATCCATATGAGACGAGCTCCGACGTGGGGTTGCA